>NC_051194.1:26235000-26275000 GCF_015220075.1 Falco rusticolus
CAGAAGAAAATGTGAGCGTACGGAGCTGTATTTAGGTTTTGATTCTCTTCTTCTAGAGAGGCCGTAGGCTTTTTCTGTAGAAAGTTTTTTGTTGTTGTTGTTGTTGGTTTTTTTTTTCTCCCCTTCTTCGTCTCCTTTTTGAACTCTCTTCAGGTTTGCTGCAAGTGTTTGCTAAGAGATTAGTTAGCCAGCTTCCATGGCGGAGGTAGCCCTGGGAAGCAGCTTGTTGCTGGGAGGAATGCTCAGTAGGTCAGGGCGTGAAGATAGAAGGAGCTGCCCAACTGAGGCTGAGGATCAGGTATTTTCCTCTTTGTTTCCTATTGGAGACAAAGTGCTTATGGAAAGGTTTGTGGTGAGACATCAAATCCCAGCAGGAGCACAGATGTTCCCACTTTTACGGGCTTACCAATGAACATTTCAGCTTAAACAAGTTTATGAAATAAAAGATTTATTTATTTTTCCTCAGTAGATGCAGCATCTTTAGTTTGATTGTATCACTCCAGCCACTCAGGGTTATTTGGTCCAAGGCACGGTGCTTTACTTGAGGGCTGCAAGTAAGGATGGGAGAGAGGGAAGGAGGGGAAGGAGGGAGCATTCAGCAAAATGAAAGTATTCCTTCTCCAAACAGTGCAGTCGAGAGCCTGAATCTGAAATTGAATCTGCTGGGCAAAACCTGTACAATTTTTCTACCTGCCCTTAGTCTGCTTCCTTTCAACTATGACAGTTTTACTAACTGAAATGAATGGGCTTGCTTTCTCCGGTACCTTTTCTCAGTATGCGTTTACATCAAGTACTTCAAACAGAGAGCTGGGTGATATATGTAGGGGGACAGCTTGCACAGAATAAGCTTTAATGGTTAATTTTTGTATAGCTTTATAAATGAAAGGGACTTAAACCTACTAGCAGTATAGATCACAAGACCTTATGTGGTCTATTCTTCTCTAGATGCACAAGAGATTTACGTGCCTAAGTCCCATAAGAGTTAATGGGAGTTACGCATGTAAATCTCTTCCACAGTGAGATAATAGACCCTTTTATGTATGGATAGCTGGATTCTTACAAAAATCACCTACTGAACAGTAGACTTTATGTCCTTCTTTCTCAACAAATATTTACAAAGCTAGCAGCCCAGCAGATGAGACCAGGAACCCCCCAAGATGCCTCCAAAGTGCAGTGATCCCCATGCCCCTGTGCCACCAAGGCTGGTAGAACAGGAGCCAGCCCCAGGTTCTGCCTTGTCCCTTCAGTTCGGTGTCCTACTTCTGGTCCGCTGTGGGTGACATCGTAGGTCAGGTGGCGATGGGAGTCTCCCACAGGCTGACATGGCGGCTCACGTCTTGGCAAGTCCTAGTTGATGGAGAGCTCCTGCTCCCTGGATTGCACAGGAGGCTGGGAGGGGGAGAGCTGCCACCTCTCTTCTGGGGGCTTCCCCCAGCACAGGTAACCACCGGGGTGCACTTCTCCCTGTGTCCCTGCACCCCGTCCCACTTGTACTGGGGGATTTATAGCCCCGAGGTGGGAAACCCCCAGCAGGACCGTCCCGGGCTGCTGTCAGGGGATGATGGTGGTGGCAGCACCGTGTCCCAAAGCCCAGGTGCTGCTCCTACCGCACAACTGCCCCCTTCCCACTCCGGCGCTACCTCCCTCCCTGGGAGAGCAAGCAGGCTTTGCCTCCGATGGCTATGGTCCCCAAGCTTCTCTGTGGGGATATATATAACTTGGATGATCTGTATCTGCCAGCCATGAGTCAGATTGAGATCTTATCCTCCTGTAAGGTGTAGCTGGAGATAGCCGGTGCTACAGCACACTTGTGTCAGTAATGATCCCTGGGTTTTGTGAACTGCAGCTCTTTTTGCCATCATTGTTTCTTTCCATCATTCTCCTGCTCCTTCCCGATAGTGATCTGAGGGAGTTGGGCAAGCTGCAGACTTGCCAGCCCCCAGCTCCCAGGCCTGGCAAAGCACAACCTGAAAAAAAACACAAAACCTTACGCCGTGAGACTATCAGATTAAATCCAAGGGTTTCTACCAGTGCGGGATGGGAAAAGCCCATTGTTTGTTGATTATCGTATCATCAGCCCCTACCGATACTAGGATGCTCAAGGAAAACACACTTCGGTTACAGTTGATTTTCAGATTCCAAAATGGTGCTGCAAAGTCTGTGCATGCCTAATTATATTTTATGCTAGGCTGTGCAATACAAAATGTATGCTGCAGCAATCAGTGAGTTAACAGTATCAATCAATTTGTAAACAGATGAAGTCACTCATTCCCAAACTGGTTTTCCAAAAACAATTACTAAATTACAATAGAAAAAAATTGTACAGTTACTGTATTTGTGTGCTGTGTTACAATCAACATACCAGGGAAACAAAACAATTTAATGCAGAAAAATCATCATTCATCTACATTATAATTGCTTCTTTTTCACATCTACAGGGCGGTTAATTAAAATTGTGATTAAATGCGGTCGCGCTGCCTAAGATGTCTTGCCCAAAACAGGTGGTACAGAATTTAAAAGTAAAAAAAATGTAATTAGCATTGGAAATTGAGAAATTGCCTGTAAGAATCAGTGTTAATTTCAGTCAGTGATGAGGTAATTTATAAATGAATGCAGTGGAGGCTGTGCAAATGCACAATTGCCTTCCTGCCTATTCTTAGCATTCTCAGCATGCAGGTGAAAATGTTTTCAAAATATTGAGGTAATTTGAAAATCAATCCATGCATTCGGTATCTTTTTTCCTCCCCATTCGCAGCAAATGCTGAACAAATGCTGCCAGAGATGGCACAATGCATCAGTTCTGCACTTTTTGGGAGAGTGATATTACGTGTGTCGTGGCATCGGCTAGAGTTTAGCTAAACAAGATGTTTGGCTAAGATCCTTTACAAAAGCCAAAAATGTCGATTGAAGTCCCCGGTAATCCCAAATATCTTCAGCTACAGTACGTGTTTAAACTATGCTTTATCAAAAAAAGTAACAGCGACCTGCAGTGAGTTGAAATAGTGCAGCACAGATACCGCGAAATAAGAGAGATGCTACTATGGCATGGAAATCCTAATGATTTCTTGCTTCAGATCAGTACAGTGGACTAGAAAAACCTCGGTAGGACCAATGCTTTCTGTAAAAAGTCTCTTTTTAAAGATGCATTTCAAATTTCATTCCACAGCCATAAAAGAATTGATAACCAGGTTATGCATCCAGAGATTTTCGCTTAGATGAACTTTTTTTATCAGTATTTTGGTGCTTTCACTAAACTTTCAGCTAACAAATGAGAAATGTTAATTCCTAACAACAAAAAAATATGACCTGCAGATATAAAAAGCTAGAGGCAAACCTGACAACAAACAGATATTAAAGATTTAAAATCTTCTTGACAGTCAAAAAAAAATATCCAAGGCACGCATTGCTGGAACTGACATTTCCATGATTTGAAGAGTCCTCGTCCCCATGTTTGACTCCCCAGAGAGCCCTGGCTTAGTTATCCCTCGTATATTTAAAAATAACTTGGACTTTCGATAACGTCAGTTGCTGGGCTGGAATATGTGGAAGCAGTTTGAATTTTTGAAGAGGGACATACAGGTGTTGGTATCAGGTTGCTGTAAAACATGTGCACCATGGCTTTTGAACATAACATGCTTTAATTAAAGAAAGCTGGTCTTCCTGAGAAAAGCTGATTTAGCCATGTAATTTAACTATTGAAGCCCTTTCTATTAATTTTTCCTTGACATACAATAATGAACTTTTCTTCCAGCTGACTCTTGGTTGCTTTTTTGTCGGTGGATTTTTGTTTGGCTTTTTATTTTATTTTTTTTCTTTTGGGAAGCCCTGTGTACTTCAGAGGTGTTGATGCTATTTAATTTGCTCATATGAAAACCCCTGCGAAGGGATTAGGCCCACGAAGGGACAAGGGTAAGGGCAGCTGGTGTGGGTTGGGGCTGGACTGCTGCCTTGTTGCCAGGAGGCTGCAGCAGGGCTGGGCAAAGGATGCGGGTCGGGGCTGTGGCGGGATGTTATCCCAGCCCCGGCTCTGCGCAGGCAGAGCTGGGGAAGGTGAGTGCAGCATCAAGTGCCATGTGTGCTCTCCGGCAAGTCAATTAACCTTGCTGTGCTCATTTTCCCTGTCTATGAGACGGGGAAATCCTGCCGAACTCATTCACAGGGCTTTTGCGGAGCTCAGTATCTCTAAAGCACTCTGCCAGTCTGCGGGACTAAGGAAGAGCAAGTATCATTTGTTGTTTCATCAGAGGGCAAGAGGATGCCAAGGAATTTGATTGAGAAAATTATGAATGTATGTTTCTAATAATCAGATTCTAGGAGTTTATTATACAACCGATTATTTTAATTCAGAAGACAATATTGCTTTTAACTGCTCACCACCCCCCACCCCCCCACCCCCCCCCCCGCCTAATTTTCTACCACTGGATATAAAGAAGCCAACAGTAATCACTGAAGCAATGATGATTATTGACTGAAAGGTATTTTAAAATGTGAGCTCCGTTATGTGGAACTTAGCAAGCAGCTGCACTGATGCATTTGAACTCCTTGTTTTGGTGTAGGGGCTGTAAAAATACATTGAGATATTAACCTGCTGGCATAGGTGCAAATCCTAACCCGACTGCTGTCGGTGGGGGTGCACGGGTGACTTGGGTGGGATGTGGATCAGAAAAGTCAGGTTTGATGCCTGTGGCTGGTTTTACTGCAAAGCTCTAGGATCAAGCTCTTTTGGAAATACAGTCTCATCAAACCAAGCCTAAGTTTGGGCTTTTTCTGCTCTGTCGCATGGGAACGTGAAGGAAAGGAGGAGATCAGGTGCTGCCGTGCCGCCACACCTTAGTCCCCATCCCCAGTTACATCTTTGGAGTTTTCTGGGCCTGTTCCTATGAGGAAAGACCAAATGCCATGAGAAACATCAGCAGGATTTGGCCCCAAACAAGCAGTGCTTACTGCTTGACAAACTGAGCCATGGCCATTGTAGTGGTGGGGAAGTGCAGTGAAGGAAAAGTAGCTTGGCAGGTTCCTAAAATAGAAAGTAAACATAAATATTTCTACTTTGCATGTCAGATTTCAATCACCTCTCAAAACAACTGAGCTTCTTGATTTAATTAATGACGGCTCTTTTTGTGCGTGTATGTCTTCAGAAAGAGCCAAATGAAAATATCCTCTTTGTTTCCCCTTTGTAACTACCGGAGCTTTCCTCGAGTTTTAACTCTTCTGCCACCCCAGCACCCTCAGCTTTCATTTTTCTATGCTCTTCTTATCGCTGCTGTCCCATGGCAAGCCCCAAAGCCTGGAACATTTTGTAACGACTATGTGACAAATTGTTGGGCTTTTATTAACATCGGACATCTTTTGCCAGGATTGCTTGTTGTTTTTTCTGTTTGGCTGTGTCATGGGACCAAAGGTGGCTGCTTTTGTGCAGCATGTCAAATCTGGTTAACATGCAGCCATTTATCTTTAAAACCCCCTCCTGCACAATGGCAGGGGTGTAGTGGGCCACTTGTATGGGCTCCAAGCATCAAACATACATATTATTTTTTTTTCCCAGTGCCATCCTCTCTATATGTGTGGATGCACCTCGAGCTGAGGCACTGTGGTGAGCAGGTCATGCAGCAGACAAGATGTTTCATAATTTTGGGAACCTTTTAGAGACAAATTGTACAGTGCAAGTGTAGTGTAACTGAACTGCTGGTTGCCCAGTGAAGTGTAGAAAATCAGATACAGCACAGCCTGAAAGAATGAAACGAGAATTCATATCTATGTATATACAGAGTACTTTATAAAGAATTCATATACAGAGGAAACCACATTTATTCTCTTTTTCTCTGTTTATATTTGAGGATTGTGCGTGGTGTATGTGTTTGTATAAATGTGTTTATGTGCATGGTATATATTCATACAAATAATATGCCATGGGATATGGGAATAGTTGTATGTGTGATGCATTTATATGCATAAGTGGTAGGTTTGCAGGTTAATGCCTGCTTGACTCTCTGTGTGTGTGTGTATGTGTGTGTAAATGATGGAAAGGTGCTCAGCATGACGAAAAAAATGAATTATCCTAGAAATAAAATTAAAAAGCCCCAAAATTCCACAGCAAAGTTTGCAGCTTTGGGTGCTTTTCAATATTTAAGCCACGCAGAAAGGTTTCTGATGAAATGACTTCCTTACAGGTACGGTGATAATTATCAAATAAAGAAGCTGGGAAAGCAATGGGAAAGTTGGAGTCAATAGAAATATGAGGGCTGGCTGCAAAGTCTTGGTGCCTTTTTGCAGTTGAAGCATTTGAGATAGCGGGACTCAATGTTTTTTTAATGATTTGCTGTGTTGTGTAATAATTATACATATAGTGCAGTGAGGTTACTTGGAGGAACACCGCACTATGTATGTTTTTTTGAGTAAAGGACCCAGGAGATTGCCTTTCACTTTGAAAACAATCCCTAATATCAGGAAAATGCTCTGTTTGTTTATGCGTACATAATGCAAGTTTGTCCGCCTGGGAACTGCAGCAAATGGGAGAAGTATGCATGGATTTCACAGGTAACAGGATTACGTGGGCACATAATTGATCCATTTGGAGAAAAAAATGACAGTGCTCTAAAGATGCCTAGGCTTTGGAGATGGAGTTTATGAAACAGGCATTTGTAAATTCAAAGGAATCAATATGTCAATTTTATTACATCTCAGGACCAGCTGGGCATTAAAGGAACAGTAGCCTTTTTAAAATTGCAGCTGCGTATTCTTGCATTGTGTACCTTTCTTAAAAGGCTTTGAATTTTAGAAAATGTACTTCTAGCAGCGCTTTGCACCTTTTCAGTGACCAGTTTGCACGGACGTAAAAAGGCACAAAACATTACATTGTGTCAGTTTCCCTCTTAAGCCGCGGTTGGTAAAAACTGCTGGGCTTCAATTACACTGTGCAAAAATCTTCCTAATAAATACATATGTGGAAGGAGACTAATGAATGATCATATTCCAAATGTTGAAAGAAATGTTTGAGATTTTGCACCGAGGACTCAGCACGTGTTGCAGAGGCAGCATCGTAACGTGAGATACTTGAAAGGGTGCATTAAAGACCTCGCATGAAACGTGGTCTAAATCGTGAAACGTTGTCTTCTCTTTCCTTCTCACTGGTGTTTAAACCCCCAGATGATTAAATTTAGTGCAGAGCTTAGTTTTTTTCTAAAGGACAGCAGCCTTCAGTTGCCCAGATTTCAAAATGCAACTTTTCGTACCAATTTACACCGTGTAGCATGGTGGGAGATGTTGAACGGAATTTGGGTTGCAGTGGCACTCGCTGCCCGTAGGCTCTCAAGGCCACCCCAAACAGGCTGTGAATCCCAAAGATGCATTCTCAAGGAACAAATAATGGCCACTGAAGTTTTGCCTTTGGAAAGAAGGAGGTTGGAAAGGGAGCAACTGTGGCTTGCCAAAATCTGTTGTACACACCTCTCTACCTGAAAGGTGTTTGGTGGATTGACCTTGTCAGTGAAAGTCACCATGACTCCAGCCTTCAGTAGATATTCTGTTGTCTTCTCATCTCTGCTTGGTGGTGATGTTGCTGTGGATCTGATGGCTACAACCTGTTCTGCAGCTCCAAATTGATGATTAACATTGCCAAAGTGATCCCTAATAGTACCTAACAGACAGCTCTAGAGTCTCAACCCATCTGAAAACACACTAAAAAATATTCAAGTTTTTGAGTCCCAGGAAGGAGGTACCTAAGATCAATGGCCATTGCTCCCTGAGACATCTCTGCCTTCTCACCTTCCCCAGCTTTATCATGATCCTTTCTGATCCTCTACAGTGTTCCTCCCACTCCTTTTGCACAGTTTCTTTTTCTCTAAGCTCATACTTTTCAGGCCAGCCTGGCTACAGACAAGGTCTCTGTACGGTACCCCAACCTGCCCAGTATTTCCACTTTTTCTTGCTTGAGGATCTCTGCTTTCCATAAGGTATGGTTACAGTGTTTCTCTGGTGGTCTGCTAACATTTAACCATGTAAATATGCTTTGGGTAATGTGGGATCACACCTATTGCACCTGTTATATTAGTAAGCAGTGTATAAAATAGGTAGACTAATATATATATATATATGCATATATATATATGTTCTACTCTAGCTCTGTCTCCCCTAAGCAGAAATATGAAGTGAATACAAAAGGATAAAAAGTCCAGTTCTCCCTGTAAGGGTATGAAAGAACAGACAGCAGCAATACAAGCTAGTTAAGTAGTGTTTTGTGGCCATAAACTTAGCATGATTTAAGACTTTAGCATGCTATGATATACTTTCAAAGCATTTTTTAAAATATTCATGTGCTAAGGAAGACATGGGAAAGAGATTCGGAGTGTTTTCATAGAAAGTGGTGGCATTGTAGAAAATAAAGACGGCCTTCTGCCAAGCAGTGATGCTCAGAACTGATGCGAATACACATAAAGGGGGTTGAGAGAAACTAAAAAAACTCAATAGACGAAAGCTTGCAGAACTTCAGAGGTAAGGTTTCCTTTCAGTGCAGCTTTGCCTGAGTGCTTAGGTGTGAAAGGTACGACGTACACACCTTGCTTGTCTCAGCATCCTCCACCAGCGCTGGGATGCTGAGACAAGCCCTAGCTCTCACTAGCCTAAAATAACATTTCCCAAGCCCTACAGCAATCTCCACTCGAAAGATGTCATCCCTTTCCGTGCTTGGTAGAGGACAGTAAATGGAGGTAAGAAGAGTTGAAGTGACTTGGCCAAGGCCTCCCAGCAAGTCAGCTGGAACTAAAAACCTAGAATTAATAAAACTAGAGGTCATATTCTGATCCTGGTTACCTCCACGCAGCCCCAGAGCCTGCTCTGTGGGCAGCCTTTATGTTTTGTCAGTTCTTTGAATCTGATTCTAGAAGTAAAACAAAGCTTCCCAACGACAAGGTGGAAAAATGGCAAAACGAGAGCCTGTCGTTGACCTGATTGATGGTTCTTCCACTGAGATCATAACAGCTTCTTCAGAGACTTTTACAATCTGTATAGAAGTGCAGGAGGCACTGCCAATATCCGCAGATCATTGGCATGATAGACCGTAACGGCTTCTTCAGAGCCGTTCCGGTCTATCGTGTCAATGCGTACTTAGGGAGTCCTCAATGCATGGATCATTGACACGGTACTACATAACGGCTCCTTAGAAGCCATTACTGGGTATCAAGTCAATGCATACTTAGGGAGCCCCTAATGCACGGACCCACGCAAGTTGACTTGCTCTGAATGCTAACAATCCTGTGGAAGAGTAGCTACTGTGTATGGCACGGAGGGAGATTATTAATACCTGCCTGCAAGAGCTCGACTCATGCACCACACTCCCGACACCTTTACGGGAGAGGTACGGCTGCTCCCCAGTCATAGTGCTGCCTGGGAGAGTCTGAAATCTGTGAACTTCTTTGCTAGCATCTTTTTATTTCATAAAATATGTAAAAAACCCCAAGAAAAAAATGCTCTCAATCTGAGATAGGAAAGCCAAGAGGCAGCCCAGGATGAAACATTTGGAGTTAGAATATAAAGCCTTGAGAGGAAGTGGTTGCAATGGAAATGCTGGCAACCCCTTGCCTATGGACTACCAGGTCTGTGCGTTTTGCCCCCCTCAACTACTTTGCTGTAGCTGTCAAACATGCTGTGTATTTATGATGATCCCTGCAAGATGCTTAACATCAAGCTTGCAGAAACGACCCACTCGAAGGAGAAATGCTTTGTTAAATATCCTGTCGTCCAGCAAGGAGTTTGTCTGGATTTGTTGACCTGGTCCCTGGGGAACATCAGCTGAGACTTTCCAAGTGATCACCACACCTCTGCTTCCACCTGCCAAGGCACATCCCCTTCATTTGGCTTCCCCCAGACAAGATATCCCCGAACCGAGTTAAAAATGCTTCTAGTTTGCTGTTGTTGATATTTTTCTTTTGTGTTCTGCTTACTGACTGACATCTGCTATCATGCTAAGCAGGTGTTCCTGTGTAAACGAACGTGCCCTGTTTGTGTTTCGCCATCCTCGCTACTGCGCACCCAAATGAGCAGCATGATTAAGAATCCTGTAAATTTTTGAAAGGAAACGGATGGCTGCCCTACTAGAACATAATTACACCGTTCCAACATCCGCAGCTCACTGCTGCAGCCGAGTTGGAGAACAGCAGAAATTAATAATATATAATAGCATCATTCTCGTAATTTATAAATGAAATAAAGTAGAGAGCAGATTCTGCTGATATGCATTTTCTTCTTAATTCTAAAAGACAAAGTATAGATTAGAATTTTACTGGGGTGAAACCTGGCCAGCAATATCACACTAGTTGCAAGTGTAGGGCCTGATTCATGAGAGGGGTTTTGCTTAGGGAAAAGAGCTAATATCTTTTATTGGACTAGGGGAAAAAAATGAGTATACAAAGCCCTCTAAAGGCAGCCCCTGATGAAGGGAGGCTGGAAAACCTCAACAGATCCTTTACCCAGATTTTAGCTTAATTCATTCGTAGGTATTGCTGCATGCTGCAATTTTTTTCCCTGGCTAAAATAATACACTATCACAGGTCACCCCCTTGGAGAGGCGAGAGGATTAATCAGTTAAAGATGTTGTCTGATCTCCTGTTTTTGTTGAAAAACAGCAATGTTTTCAAAAACAATATTTTGAGCTCCAGAGAGGTGCCAAAAGGAGCTGTACTGCAAATAACCGCTCAAGTCGAGCTTTGGAGTTGGTGCTCTAATTACACCTCTCAACCCACTGCAAAAAAAAAAAAAAAAAAAAAAAAAAAAAAGGTACAACTTTCTGAAAACGAAGACAGATTATTTGTAAAGGCTAAGCAGTATGACTTCTATTTTTTCCATTGCATATGAGCAGTCAAGCTAGTTAAATCCTTTTTATTTTTCTTCTGTAGCTACCCAGGTAGGCTCATCTGGGTGATGGCCCAGCTGACTCATACTTTTACTGGGATAAACTCAAATGGGAGCGTTACCAAAAATAACGTTCACTTACAGGTTAATTAGGGACGTTTTTATAAATTTTGACACTGTAAAACTAAAAAATGATAACTACTTTGATGGAGGAGGTCAGCATGGATTCGCCAAGTTCAACTCAGCAAACACAAATGTACACAGTGAGCCCAGAGAAATCCTTCCCTTTTAAACAAAGGGAGACGTTTGACTCGTATTCTTCTAAAGGCCCCCCTTAATAATTTCTTTCTGAGAAAATATGTGCATATACAGACTTATTTCATTAACAGGTATTTATTTAAGTGGGCTGCACTGTATTTAAATCTCTGAATAGTTTCCATCACTTCTTCAGCTCACTTACTTCAAGTTGACTAATTTTAATAAGGCTAAGGTGCCTAGGGTCTTATTGAGTGCTCAGTTTGATCAATATGGCTAAATTAAAATAGTGCAAAATATAAGCAAATGTAGTCTAACAACTAAGTGAAAAATGTGGAGTGCACCAAACATTGATTAGTGTTCCACAGACATTAATTTGTTGTTCTAAGTACACTAACGCTGCCCAGAACCTGCACCTACCTCCAGCACACCCGTGCAGGCTGGGTACTCGTGGACCGTATTCTGCCCAGCTACCCTGGCACAACCCCCTCGGCTTTCATGGCATCGCACGCACCTGAAGATAGAACTTGTCTCCCTGTCATGCCGAACCAGGTCTGCACACCTCGGTCTCACAAGCAACCCTCCTGGTCCGGGTTTGGCCCATTCCAGGGGTAACAGCATTCCCGCACTGCTTGCAGAGCAAGCCTGGATCACACCTAAGGGAAGCAGAAGGACAGTTACAATTATTTGCCCGAGTGAAGACTATTCAATTCATTATGAAGTTGGGGCTATACATCAATATACGTGTATTTTTAAGACAGGCACAGACTCTTAGGGAAGTGGTTATATGTACAAGAAGATATTCAGTTTTGCCCTCCTGTAACACCACAATATTATTGTCATAAAAGATTAATGTCAACCCCCACCTGGTATTAAATTGCTTTCGGTAGCCTTTGCATTCATGTCTTTCTGCACAAGACAAAAACACTTTTAAAGTAACTACGTGCATCTTCAACTCAAATTACTGCTATTACTGGATTACATTTTATTTTTCAAATGCCTTAGTTGTTGTGGTAGGTATTTTTTTTTTTTCTATTGATATGATGTTCTGGATAAGAATATGGCATCAGGAACTTAATTTTAGGGCAGCAAAAAAACCCCTATCCTTTAGAAAATAGGGTTTTATCATAGTCTTGTTGATAGATGTTGCACATGTTAATTATATGGGCCTTTTTCATACTCCAACAAAAAGCTGTATTTTCCACACACTAAAAAGAATTTTTCTTTTCTTTTTTCTATTCCTTTTTCTCGGTTAGCAAAAGCATGAGATTATCATACTTTGACATCCAATGCTTGCACAGACAGTTTTTAATGGTTTCTAAAAATACGACAATAACTCCTTAGTAATCATATTTTTGTATCTTTTCAAATGGTTTCTGATATCTTTCTTGGTTTTTCAGTAGTTTTTCCCTCTACCTGTAGTGTGATCTTTCTGCTTATCTTTAATCTCCTTGGTAAGTGATATGTGCTGTAACAGTTCTTCCTTTCCTTGATACCATCTTTTCCTACGTGGCCAAAAAATAATGATTTCACAGAAGCTCATTTCGTTGAAGGTAAATCATCAGTTTATGTATCAGAAAAAAAGAAAGGAAAAAAAAAGAGAGGAATAAACAGGGGGGAGTTCATGTGTTAAAAAAAAAAGCAACCTGAAAGCAAATGCAGTCACATTTAGGAGAAGTAAATTCTGTGAAGATGATGTCAAATATGAAAAGCATTTCTCTAGTTTAAACTGACTAAATAAGAGTTATAAACAGCAGAAACATTTGAAGTTCCCCTTTTTTAAATTAAAGCTGGAGCTTTAACTTCTTAACCTTCAACACGACAAGTAGAGCACACTGTGCAAAAACAATTTGTAAGTCTTCTTAACAAACATCTCAAGTGAGGGGGGCCAGCACAAGTTCAGAAGAATTGACTTTTCATTTGTAGCTATGCCAAAAAAAAATGCTTAGGGTTTTGTCGTCGTCGTCGTTGTTGTTGTTGTTGTTTAGCTCTAGTGCATGACAATCTTGATTTTCCCCAGCGCTCTACATGTTTAGAGTTTTTAATATCAAAGGTATTGCTCTCTGTAAACAAGTGTAAGTTTACCGAGGCAGCTAAACTTACACTCTTGCCTTGTAATCAGATGTGAAAATTACACCCTCCCTTTTGGCTACATGATAATTACACATTTCAACATACAAAGAATTGTCTCTGTTTCAGTTGCTGGAACAAAACAGCGAAGGCACTTAGGAAAATATATTATTATATTAAAGATCAATGCCATAGCTGTTTTAAGTAAAAGTGAAGTTTGTAATCACAACTATGATCGAGATACTTCGAGATTTACATACACACACACACATATATATACATATCTGAGAGAGAGAGAGGGCAGTGAAAACCAAAATGAAACTAAGGTACCTTGCACGGAGGATGAAACTCAGCCCATGTCCCAAGGGCCAGCAAACAGCTTACTCCCTGCTTAAATCTCACCAAAGCCCTATTTTGAATGTGAATTTTACATCAAAAGCATCATTTATTGAAAAGTTTAGCAAAGTTTCTCCAGGTTTGTTGTGTTTTTCTTCTTTTTCTTTCTCCTGGCTAGTCTACTTTGCTCACCTAGAAACTTAGCCTGAATTTCTTGTGCATCTATCAGCTTCCTTGAAAATGCTGGGTGTAGAAAGAATTCAGAATTAAGTATTGCTCGGAGAGAGCTGTGGGAAAAAAATTACATATGCAGCAAAACATGTTAAAGTTGTGTTTTGACAGTTTCATGACCAAGCCAAAAAATATACATTTTTTTTTGTACCTGGCGCAGTTTCACAAGAATGTCCCCTCAGGGAATAGTCATTTTTTGTCAGAATCAACTGTTTATTTACTTAAAAATCTAAAAGTTTTGCCTTACATTAGAGGCAGAGTTGCTGAAGGTTAAAGTTCAACATCAGCTCGTTGAATTGCCTTCACCGTAAAAGCATGGTTTGTGTCACAAGAGAGGGATAAAAGCTTCAGCGTGGACACAGGACAAAATAAACACACATTTTAAAAATAGAGCAGATGAGGTTTGTCAGTTCTCTCGTTATGCATCTGCAGCCATGCTCTGACCTGCTGGTAAGCGATGGGCGACCACCTTGGACCTGCCACCATCGTGGTTGGACATGGTAGCAATGGTTCAGGCTGCAAGTAATGGGTTTATCCAACCAAGTCAAAGCCTGGTGGGGTTTCGATGGTGCCATCGGTGTCGATACCCTTGCTGTTGCCCATAGGGATGTTCATGGCAGGCAGGGCTTTGAGTGCCCTTCCTCATCTGCGCCTTGCTGGGCTGGAGGGATCAGAAGGGAGGCAGGTGGCTTCCCACCACGCACCCAGTATGGTGCACGCCATTGGAAGAAGTAGCCCAAGGCTGACCTAGTTGTGTCCTACTCCAGGAGTGCCACCTTTCGTGGTTTTGCATCAAAATGCTATCTAAATGCCCTGCAGATGTGCAGGGGGTGAGGCTGGGGGAGTCTGCTCATGTGGGACTGCACCTGTCTGCGGCACCGTGCCATGGGCCGCCCTGCCTGCACATATGGGGCACATTCCCCACTTTGTCCTATTAATTAAGGACATATACAGGTATGCTTGGGACTTAACCTTAGATCATAACCAGATCCTGAGATCACACTGATATGGGAAGATGTAATGACTTTTAAATGAATGGAATTGTACCAGTAAAGAATTAGGTCTTCCACCCTGAACTAAGGTTTTTCCCAGGGTAAAACTTGGTGTTCTCAGTAGAGGTGGCTTTTTAAATTCGTTCTTACCTTGATCTGTGTATGTACACAAACAATATTTTTTGCCTATAATCGGTTTATAAGGTTGTGGAGTTAACAGAAATGCACTGTGTCAGATGCTCTTTTGCATATCTGTTTACCTTGACTGCAGCTCCGAACTGTTGGGACTGGCAGGCTGACCTTTCACACTGGCTACCGGCCATGTTCACTGAATAATTCTGAAACAGATTTTTTACTAGAATTTTTAACATAACTCTTTATTTGGGGAAGCAGTTTGCGTCAGGGAAAAAAACCCCAAATGTAAATAAAGGTTTCCCCAAGACATTAAAAGTAGTCCAAAACTAATAGCTTAATCTAATTCACATAATGATCATCATGCAATATATTCAGTGGGCCTAATCCTGCCCCCGCCGAGTCTCTCTGAAGTCAGGGACTCAATATACCTGTCTGAATTTAAGGTTACCCTTCATTTAAATCCCAGTTACAGCAGGGGACCAGCTTCTGTCTCTATGGTGAATAATATTTTGCCAATTAGACCTTGCTTAAAAAGAGAAAAAAAAGGCAATATATAGGGTGGGGAGGGAGTCTCTCGACTCATGCTCATGGGGCAGAGGTCAGAGCTGGAGCTCCTCTGGTAGGCAAGAATCAAGCACCGTACCAAAAAATAACACGAAAACTGTGACTCAGGCTGACAAAAAGGGAGTTAATCAGAGATAAGGACGCTCTTCGTCCCTACCAGATGCTGTTGTGAGCGTGGCAGCTAATGGTGTTCCTCCATCCTTGTTAACTTTGCGTTTGTCCCCTTGTATTTATTACTTGCTCCTTTTTTCTGCCTATCTCGGAGGCTGTGCGCTTCCCCTGACTGACAAGTCGATACCGGCTCCAGTTCCAGGCTGGCCTCCATGGGGTTATTGCTGGCCTGAACTGGGCAGGACTGAGCCCAAAGGGTGCCGCCGGCGGGATGTGGCACCATTGGGGCATGGGGAGGTGGGGTAAGGTCTCCCTGTACCTCCAGCTCCTCCCTGGGCTCCTGGGCACCACTGGGAAAGTTCTGTCCTGACTTTTGCTGCGGTGGTTGAGGTGGGGTCTGTCCAGCCTCTGAGGCATTTTAAACTGAGCAGAGACTATTGGGAGCCCGGCTAATGTGCATATTGATGTACCCTGTAGCTTCGGAGATGATGAAAGAGCATATTGCTTATTTCCACAACAACGAGCTAGGAAATATTTACAACGACCCCGCTCCGCTACCTGGGGAATTTCTCCCCAGGTGATGAAACAAAGCAACATCTGATTTTATTTTTCCCCAACGCAAATTAAAAAGTAACTCCCCAAAACTCCCCCAATAAACCAAAGTTGTTAGTCAGGGCAGAGCCACCTCTTCCACCAGCATGCAGATATGATATAGCTTTAATTTATATTCATCTTGTCCGCTGGGGCTAGAAGATGGAGGAGCTATTATGAAACCTTTTTTTTTTTTTTTTTGAATTTGCTTTATTCACTGTTTACTATGCCGGGCTGACATGATATGATTTGTGCATTGCGGGGTCACAACAAGCTACTTGCAGGACAATTTGCTGAATCAAGAGGGTGATTGTGTCTGGTGCCAGTCAGTCGCAATTAGGGCCAGGATCAGGGAGGCCCAGAGCTTGTGTATCGTCTTGGGCAAACCTCATAGAAATCAGCTCACCTGAAACTAATTGTCACAACAGAGACCTTATGCAAATGAGCCCTAGGGTTAGCGTGGGAAAAGAAAAACTGTCGCAAAGATAGGTGACCTGCTGAGCAGGGGGTCTGTTGCTGGGGAAATCTTTGTTCAATGAGTTAAAAAAATGTTCGCATTGTTCCAAATCCAAGAAAAACGTAGCAGATCCTCTCCCTAAGAAAGCGTGGCGAGCACACTCATCTGAAAGTCCAATAAAGTGGCAGCCAGCTTTCGAGCTGGTAATAAATTGGAAGTCTTTATTCTTTATAAGGGCTGCAGCAGGAAAACGATTTTCCTTTGCAAAGGGCCTTTAAAGTTTAGCTGCTCGCAGTTAGCCAGCGCTTAAAACTTCGCTGTCTGTCGAGGCTTTCGCCTGCCTAACCTGTTGGATCCCAGCAGATTTCCTGACCTGAGGTTTTAGCAGCTGGAAAAAACCCTCCCTCTGGCTCCTGGAGCTGCTTTTCGGAAGGTCTGGCTCTCGTACCGCAGCGAGCCGTTGGGTTGGGAGAGCAGGAACAAACAGGGAGCAGATCCATAGAGATTCTTCCATAGAAATCTCTGGGGATCTCCAAAGCTCTCCAACTTTGAATGTCTCTTCTCTCGGTGCTTTCCCGAGCAGCACCCGCCAGCGAGACGAGCAGGTTCGAGTGTTGGAAACATAATCGTGAATTAAGCACATTTAATGACAGGATCATTGACGTCTGCACGCGAAAGCGGCTGTTTCTGACATGCTTTCCCTCGCCCTTCTCCTCTGCCTCCAGCCCAGGCAGAGAAAAACATAATTTTCAGCGAGCACATTACACAACATTTGTCTTGTTCAGTCCTTCCTCTTTAACAATTTTTATGGGGGTTGCTCAACACGTTCTAAAATAGGAATGGAGACGATATAATAAAGTGCTGAACTGATGATATACGCAGCAGTTTATGCTGTCAATGGCAAATTCAAAAGAAAGGGATGCAACTCGCTCCAAGTGAAGAAATGTAAGCCTGTGCCCTATAAGCACATAGAGGGAGAGGCAGCCAGGGTATTTTTGCACGTAAGGCTTTTCCAAAGAGGTTGATGGGGACAGAGGCGAGATTAATTGCACTAAAAGATACCAGACAAATTTCAGAGACACGAGCGGCTTTGCGCTATCATCGAAGGCGAAAGAATAGTTATTTTGTTTGGTTAATAATTAGAGCCGTGCTTTCGATGGTGCTGCTTTAAAGGGGTGAAATGTAGATGCTATCAGATCAGCAAGTTCGGAAATTAACTTCCTGCTCACCAAACATCATGAAATAAGGATGGCTTAAAAATAATGCAGATTAATCACCAACTTTTTTTTTGATCTCTTTTGTCCCTTTACCACTGTCTGAAATAATTTCCACAACTAGGAGACGTTTCACAGTGGGTATGAAGTGCTCAGCTTTCACTCATCAAACTTTAATCGGAACTGCATTTTAGTTTTTGAATAAAGAACACTTAAAAAATTTAGATGCAAATTATTTTGCATTATTCATGCTCTAAGTGTCCTTGTAGATTTAAACACTTCTGAGGCCACCTTGATTCAAGTAATTACCTAGGCCCTCACTGCTCCATCATGAATAAGGTATTTTGTACAAGTAAAGTATGCACCCGATGAGCTTTTAAAGTGGCTTTACACTGAACTTGTGTATTGCTTCTCGTGCATGAGTGATTCGAACATGCGTCGCAATCTGTCTCAGGTGGGAAATCCTGGCAGAGCATCCATGAGTGACGGAAGGAAGCCTACCAGCCTCGGCGCACACTATTTCTTTGTCTTCGCAGAAGAATCTCAAAGTGATTCTCTCGCTCGAGTCTTGTGGCTCCTCTTAAAAGTCTGAGGAAGCAATAGCTGCTAGCAGGGAAAGAAATGACAGTCATTTTTCATTTAACCCTTCATTTCCCACCCTGGCCCCCCTTCGCCTGCTGCCTGCGCTCAGTCACTTAAGGCATTCGCACAAGATAATATAAGTCTTTCTACTTTTATGCAGTGTTGTACATCTGCCTCCCCATCTGTCCGCTCAGCCTCCCTCACGTACCAGCGCTAGGTACCACCTGAGCAGGATTTTTCGCACAATAGAGCCAGCCCAGTGCCGAGCACCGTGGCCGAGAGCTTCTCCCAACAGGAGCAGCTATCTGGAGGGCAAGCTAAACGTATATCTACACATACATTGTCGGCAAAATGAGCTCGCAAGAGTTAAATTTAATTGGCTGAATCTCATAGTTGGCGTTTGTTGCAAAGTGCCCATGGTTTTTTTCTTTTCCAGCTACATTGCTTTGAAGAATTATAGGAATTTTATGATGTGCTATTGGAGTTCCACTGGCAGAGATTACAGTAAAGGGGTTAAAGTTGGTTTATGTTAAAAAAAATTATGCAGAAACCAATAAAAATAAACACACTCCAGTAGACTAAACTTGCTGGGCTTTTAGTTTTAGCTTAACAATAGAAGTTTAGACGAAATCCAACATTGCAGCTTTTAGAAAATTAGTTGACACTCACAGTTGATCATCTTTACTACACAGCGGTATAATTAATATTTAAACATTCTAATAATGCAGCTTGCTTTGCATGCACTTTTCAGCCCCACCACAGTATATTTTATCAGGAATACTGCTAG
Organism: Falco rusticolus; assembly: GCF_015220075.1. Taxonomy (NCBI): domain Eukaryota; kingdom Metazoa; phylum Chordata; class Aves; order Falconiformes; family Falconidae; genus Falco; species Falco rusticolus. The sequence continues at coordinate 26,254,171 of NC_051194.1, forward strand.
CATTATCTTAGGTAATGTCATTTTAAAAGATTATATTTAAAATAGGATATTGGCTTCTTGCTCCGTGCAAAAGAAATATCAATAGGCCAGTAGGCAGGTTTCATATGTCAGTTTGTGATTAAAGTGTGCCTTTACTGAAGACAATAGGAAATATATAAGGGGCTACTTCATTGCCATCATCATAAAATAAATATACCCAGAGACTATCGCTTTAGAAAACCGTCTTGAGCTGTTCATTTTTCTTTCTGCTCTCTATAATAAGAGGAACTTTTAATATCTAGATGCAGAGCAAAATCAGGCAGTGACCCACAGATCTGTGAAATACTACACCTCTGACACCCACTCATTTACAGGCAGAGAGCATTTAATAAAGAAGTCAGGCAAGTAAAAAAAAAAAAAAAAGTCGAGCTGGGAGTTTTCACATGAGTGTTCTCAGGGTTAAGGCTTCTGTCTGGCTGGCAGTTTAGTAAAATGGCGAGAAATTGTCAAAATGGAAAAGGACTGTGCTAGTTTATTTACTTAGGAGAGCCCTCTTCCTCCTGCAGTCGAGGTGGGAAGGAAAAGTTGTTTCAGGTGCTTTGCTCATCAGCTTAATTCCCCCTGATTAGTGCAAGGTGTCCTTTATTCCCCCTCTTACAACCTCTAGCAAGACAGGCTGCTCTTCTCTGAGCTGAGCTGGAGTCTTCCAGTGCTTTCTCCTGCAGCCTTCCACACACATGGGTCCTCCTGATGCCGGCCAGAGGGCTGGTGCTTGCCTGGCTGCTATTAACCACTCTGGATGTGTGGGCACTGGCGAAGAAAGCCATCTCTATGGCTCCTTTAGGCTGATCCAAGAGGGGAAAAAAAGAAGAAACATACAGGCAGATCATACACACCCATTCTGGCTGCTCTGTGATGCAAAGAGGTTCTCCTGAATTTTCCAGCTGGAGAAAGCATCCTGCAAAGTGAGCTCCTGGTGCAGCTCCCAGCCTTGGAGGTATTTAGCGGTGTGCACTGGGGGGTATTTTTTTTTCCCCAGGGGATAGGGTTTTGGGGGGCACCAGCATCAGGCAGGGCTGCAATGGGTTGCAAAGGTTCCTGAAGCTCAGCTGAGAATCTGGCCCCGGGTTTTGTCACGTTTCATTGCGAGTTTGAAAGCAGGCCCATTTCTATTAATACTGTTAATAAAAGACATATGCTTTGTCAAGCAAAACCACCCTTTCATTAAAATGGAACATAATTTCATGTTGGTTTTTTTTACATCCGTGCAAAAATAGCTGTTTCCCCAACATGTCCCAAAAAGCAAAGTTGGAGAGCGTGTGTGCAAAATTTCACCAAGCCACAAATATTTTGATGCCAAATACCACTAAACAAAAAAGCTCAGCGTTTCACCGCTTTGAGCTAGTCCTCGGGACTCAGCCTAATTGCCTGGGAGGCAATGGGAGTGTTTAATTTACTTAAAAAGTAGCAGAAATGGGCTTTAAAAATTTTGTGTGTGCAACGGCTGTATGACTGACGCCACAAGATCCGTAGCATGTGTGAAAATAGATTGCATATTGCTGAGCACTTTCTCCAGGCTCTGCCATAGATTGCTTTACATCACGTGCGCCTGCGAAGAATTTGGGGATAGGGTTATGATGGAAGACGTCGCAGCGTGTCAAACAAAGTGGCCTTGTGTTGGCAAAGGGTGCGTGGGAGCTGCTGCGCCGCGTGCGCTCCATCCGTAGGGCAGGGGTAGGAGTGGGAGCTTTAAGGAAACAGATAAACAACAAATAGAAAGTGCTTAAAAAGAGAGCCGTGCCTTCCCAGCCTTGCTTGGATTGCGACCGATGCCTGTTATGGGTGAGAGCTGCTCTGGCTCTTACTTTTTCGAGTGCGAATAATGCTGTGAGATGTTGCGATAGAAGCATTTGTGTTTGAGGTGGGAGCAAACTGCCTCTGATAGTTCGGCTCACTCCTTCTTTATCAGGTTTTGTTCAGGAAGGCAGTTACACACACCTTGGCTGCAAATAACTAAAAGAGCGTGATCTATTTTAAACCTGCTGCTGAGGTGGTAAAGAAGAGATAAGTTGAAACCTAGCTGCTATCTCGCTTGTGTGTGTGACAGATATGTCCAGAAATGGATAAAATTAAAAACATTTTTCATATGCTAATAGCAACCTGGATGAGGAAAAAAAAATATCCAGGGAACGGAGCAACAAAGTCAAGAGGTTTCTATCACAAGTGTATTTCTCCCATTACCTAAATTATAGGACTTCTTTCCCCAAACTGATATACATATTTTTCCTGTGTCTAAACCAAAATTCTATAGTAGAGTTTGATTTCAGCATCAACCTTATGGCAGCCATGTGGAAGTGAGATTATGGGACATGTGGAACAAAAGTCTTCCAGCCAGAGGAGGCCTTCTGAGCATAATGATTCTTATTTAAATTAGTCTATGTTTTATTACTCAGTTGGGGAGGGGAGAAGGAAACCAAGGAAAAGAATATTTCTTTAAAACCATGGTCACCTGAATTGTAGATGAAGAGAAATTAAGTAGTTTTCAGCCCATAAAATGGACAAACATTTTCATATCATAATAATAATTTCAAGCAATCCTCAATTTCTATTTTTTTTTTTAATTTTACATTTAAACTTGTTTTTCCTGATGGCATGCCTGCCGATTCATTTGTAAATGTGCTTTAAATTCCTTTGTATATTACAATGAATGCCACCTCTTTAAACGCTCTTAGTAATTTAGCGAACTTCTTTGCCAGTGGGTGAAAGTACAGTATTGTACATGCATAAGAAAAGGTACATTCATTATGCTTCACGTATGAAAAGGTATATTAGGAACGGTTTTGCTTAAAGTGGAGGGGTGAATGGAGGAGCCCCTGATCCATCATAGCGCTTTTGCATGTGTGAGAATGTGTCTCTGTGAGCCCAACGTCCAGAAGTGCTGGTCGGGAACCTACCGGCAAATGCGTGCCTGTGAAACCTGAGAAGATTTATAACAAGTAGGTAATCGTTCCAGGCCTACGCGAGGCGAGCAGGAGCGAAAAGCTCACGCTGGGGCAGAACAGGAGTTTTAGAGAGGGAGAGAGAGAGAAAACTTGGAGGTCTGGTTTCTTCCCTCTTCCTCCCCGGCTGTCGTGAGGTGCTGTGCTTTGCGATGGGAAAAGGGTTGTGGAAGGAGCAGGCTTGAGATCCTCCTGTGAGTTTGAAATGTGTTTTGGGGTCGGGGCTGACCCCCGAAGCTTACCACGCCATTGGTTTGTGGTGTGCAATAGGTAGGGGGACAGAAACGAGGTGGCCGCAGGAGCCTGGTCTTGTGCATCTTCCTACCTCCTTTACCCAGCCAGGATTACTCCTGGTGCTCTTTGCGCCAACGGGAAGGTTCAGAATGACATTTTTTCTTAGTGTGAGAAAAACGCACCGTGTGCCACGATGGAAGGTAAAGCAAGGCAGTACTGAGGCATGGTGTGTATGGCCAGGAAGGGATGGCATCTCTGGGGAGGAGTGTGAGGCCACAGCAGGCCAAATCCTGCTCATCACCTCCCCTTTTTCCTTGGGACCACTCACTTCAGAGAGGTGAGCGGGCTTCATGCTACTGGCTTGGCTTCTCCGTGAGCAACAACCACAGCATTATGGAGAGGGCTGGTCAGTTTATGGCCAATAAACATAAAAGCTGAGAGGGTTTCAATGAAACATTCTTCTCCAAACCAGAGGTCATTCATTTTGCACTTATTCCTTTATGTGGTTTCTGAAAGTTTAATTTTAAGGAGAGGATGTGGGTACGCTCTGTTTGTTTTCTTTCTCTTTCCTCTTCTTTCTTTCTTTCTGAGCTCTTTACTTCGAATTAATTTCATGGAAACGTGTGCGAATGCTTTCCAGTGGCATGCCAGCTGTCATTTTTTGATCAGGGCAGGGCAGGGTGGAGCCAGTGTTTATTTACGAGATGCAATTTTAAGCTTGATTCATTGTAATAAGTGTCACTGTAAGGCAGCCGAAGGAGAGTTAGCTTTCATTAACATTCTTCAATTCTGCAGCCCATCAGGAGGTAGATAAGGTACCACCGGGTCCATCCACCTCCCGGACCACAGGAGGACAATGCCAGGAATGTTTGCAATGTGTTTCTATTTTTGTCACACCTATGTGTGGCCATCCATCTGGTCTTAATCAATCAGTCTCATCCCGGAGCTTTGCTGTTCTCCCAGCTGAAATAATACACTTCTTCAGCAAGAGCTCTGCCTCAAGGAGGGTCACTACGCGCCATTCCCCAGACAAGGCATATTAACAAGGCTTACATATTTGTAAACATAGGTAAACCCAGGAGGGGCGGTTGGGAAGGAACATTTTGAAATATGAATATTTTATGAATAAACCACTGTGTTGTTTACTTAGCGATATTACACAGGAAAACTTGATGAAGTACTAGAGGTAAATTTGTTTTAGTAAAAAAAAAAAAAAGAAAAAGGCAACAAACAACCCCTCAGAAGCACTGAGACAAAGATAAATGATGAAAGAGCGAATGATCTGCCACCCTGTTTAAGCAGGGGTAGCGTATATAAAATATGTTTCTGAAAGAGCAGAGAAGTAGGTGGTGAATACTGTAAAATATGCCATTTATTTATTTAGATTGCACATCAGGAGATAAAACAAATGAAAACTCTGACTTGTTAATAATTTACATTTAAGCGGAAAATTCTTACATGCTGTTAAGATACCTCCAAGACCTGACACTGCAAATGCAAATAATTTACATTCTTTGTGCACACACAACTTTGCTTGTCTGGAGAAAAAAAAAATTAAATATGTGTTCAGGGGGCGATGAAAACCAGGATACATTTACACTCTTATAATTACGTTTATTAATTTCGGATGCCTCTTTTGAAGCATTCATGGAGCTGACCTTACCATTCATCAGGTGTTCCTGGCTGAGGCTCTGCTGGGCCATACCTCGCAACCTAGGCGGTAGGAGATGCAAAGAGGGGGGATTTCTTTTCAATAAGCAGCACTATTACTTTTCCCCCTAACAGCTTATGCAAAAAGTTCTGTGGGGGAGAAAAAAAAGCCCCAGAGGAAAAAAAAAAAAAAAAAAGAAAGAAAAAGAGGAGTGTGCATAACAATAACTACCTCTGTCCCTTCTGTTTTTGTTCTTTTCATGTCAGGGAACTTTTTAGCCGTGCTGCCCGGGTAACTGCTCTGGAAGGTTGGAATATCTCTTGTTGAAGGAGGTTTGTGATTGAGGGCCCTCTGACACAACCTTTTGTTGCTCTGAGGTGTTTGATCCTCTTTCCCTTTCTTCTAAAACCAATCCCATCCCTTTAAAAAATGGATAACCAGCACTTCTTTTACTTATTGTCAGCTTTTGGAAAGTTACTGTGGGGGGTTGTAGAAGTTTAACTAGTTAACCCCTTGCATCCTGATAGCGGGTTGCTATTAGTACTACTTTTTCGCTCCTTCCCGGATGGGGAATATTTCCATAGCTGCGTCAGGTATGCAAATCCTCTTTTATAGGGAGCCATGTGACGGGTTGGCTTGCGGACAGTTTGCTCGCCGATCTTTCTTTCCTCTGGCTCGGTGGAGCTTGCTTAGGAAAACCCAGCTCAGCTGGGAGCTCTGAGCAGGAGCAGGGGCTGAGGAGCCGGTGCCCAGCTCAGGATGGCTGCTCTTCAATCGCGCTGAAATTTCAAAATGAGTCAGAACTTGTAGCTGCCGATTTTCTTCTCTTTCCTTGAACTGAAACTTGTGAGAGTCACCACAGGCGTAGGCTGATACGATACACTTTTTTTCTTTTTTTTTTTTTTCTCCCTCTTTGAGAGCAGCTCTGAATAACAAGAATTCACAGAGAGTTGCTCTTCAAAAGTGTGTGGCCAAATCTGAAAGTAACAAAGGAAGAACACCTTAAAATGAGATGTGTAATAAGGGTGCTCGCTCAGAGCCTCATGATTAAAAATGGGACTGTTGTTTTTTTGTGAAGTTTTTTTTTTTCCCCCCAAAGGAAAGGGACACAACCCAGGCTATAGGAAAGAAAAGCAGCTTAAATGGATTATTTAACAAAAAGCAACATATAGCTTCTAGATAGTGACCTACATTCTGCACACAATGATGATGTTTTACGGTGGTGATAGGGTTAATAACCTAACATCATTCATGTAGTGTTTTTTGAAAATTGAATTTTACTGCTACAAAGTAAATGTAACAGCCCTCTGGAGACAATATTACAGGCACTTTATTGTTTGCTAAGCTGATGTCATCTTTCTACGGACTGACTTTAAAACAAAGGCAGAACATTTATTACAAATATCACTGTGTGAAAGGAAATCTACTGAAATATTGTTTAGAAGGTGGACTGATAAAAGTGTATTAATACTTGGCTTTGATTATCTGTAAAGTTATGCCTGTGGAGCGCTTTCTCGCGTGATGTCTGCTCAACAGAAATGTTCGTCTTGGATCTTACACCTACTTTTATTTTAATGTGATCCATCGCTGAGCATGTGTTACTTTTAAAACGTGTTTTATAATATACTCTACAGCTCATTTATAAGCCTTTTCAGTTTCTTTGTAAGAATGTAAATGAGGTTTTGATCAAAACCTAAAATATTTCCCTTCAAAGCATTTTCCTGTACACAGGGCCATGTCTTCCTCGCTGAAATCACTGCAACTGCTCATGTGAACAAAACTGATGAGGCTTGGCCCTCTTTTAGGGACACCGTTTGGCTCTGCTCTGCCTTCTGCCGTGAGCTTTCCCATTGACTGCAGTCAGTGTGGGCTATGGACCCATTCAGGCCAGTCTTTTCCAGCCTGGATCCCCAGGCAGGTGCCGACATCAACATCTCCTGTCGTGGCCAAGATGCTGGAGACTGCCTGAGGATTCAGTACCCACAAGTTATGTGGCACTCAGTCCTTGGAGAACCACACCAAGTGTTTTCATACAGAGTCTTAATGAAATCACCAGGGTTGAAAACTTTAAGCCGGTTGTAGATGACTCTAAGCTTTAAGTTTTATCGTTCCTGTGCAGCCTTTCCAAGTAGGTTTCAAACGAACAAAATACATTCGTCCCTTTTGAGAAGAGCAAACGATTCATTTGCAAATAATTTATATCCATTAAAGTTTAAATTTCCTTTGTTTACTCAGTCACAGAGTAAATCAATGACCATTTCAAAGTAATAAGTACAACAAGGGAAAATACATTTTCCTGTATCACAGTATTGCCGTTGTGGCTTTTGCAGGTGAAGCATAGAAAGATGTCAACAGCTTTATGAGGACGGGTGTCTAAGCAACTGATTAGCTCATCTGTGTTGAAGGAAGACTGCAGGAGAGGTGTAGGAAAAAGGGACAGATTTAGAAAGTGAGTAGTGGAGTTAGCAGTAAAACTAGTAACTTAGTAGGAGTTAGTGATATTAGTATCACTTCTGAAGTCTGTGTACGTGTAATGCACTTTGCAAAGGTGGACATCTACCTACACTCCCAAGCAGAAGTTTATATTCATACCCCTTTGTTGTATGCTTAATGCTGACAGGTTCTGGCAGCTTGTATCAGTGGGATTAAAACTGGCAATCAGACGATAACAGTTTACTTTTAATATCCTCAGAGCAAAGTTTTCAGATTGCCAACAAATATCAGAGGGTGTCTTGCCTGCTTCGTTAATGCTAATATTCTTAGATGTTTCAATATGATTTTGCATGTCAAGCCAATCTATCTGGCATGTTGTTGGACATCCTTTGACTGGTGCTGTGTGGCATTTTTTGTTTGGTCTTTGGTGTTGCTCAGATAAATTTAATCCCAACATAAGCAATACTCATTCTGACATGGGTAGAATCTGCACATAGGTAAAGCAGGGACAGCAGGCTCTGCTGGAATGTTGGAAAGAAGTTCAACTATTTAAAAACATAACTGAGAACAGATTAATAACTTTTGGATTAACAGAGAAGTGGAGGTTTGTCTTAACCTAATGGAACACGAGTGTCCCTGTGTTCCTATATAAAATACCTTTTTAGAGCCTTTATTTGGAAACACTGAATGGGTCTGAACCAGGTCCTGCAGAAGTCACTTCAGTGATGACTTCTAATGGTGACTTAACCAGGTTAGGTGTCCCAAGAAGCCTCTTCAGTCAAGCCTCAAGTCAAGGCTTGAGTTGAGCCTAAAACTCAAAGGTGTTAGAAAATGCAAAGGTCTCTGTGTGGAGGCTGAGACCCTGGCTTTGCCTGACAGCTTTTCTGTTCTGTAAGAGTTGGAGGGGAGGGATGGAGGGTTCCTGGCTCGTATCATTTGGTGTTTCCCGATGAAAATCAATTGACTTGTGGCTGTTGATGCCAGCTCTGAGTTTAACTCACATTGGCCACTATTCCCAAGGTCTGCAGGGGAGCTATATATAACTACAATATATAATGGTTGCTGTTAAATGCCTCAGCTTTGCAAATGGATGCTCTAGATATCTCCTTTCTGTCTCATGCACTACAATTGTTTCAATTGTTTGAAGTCGAGTGCTTGACGCCGCTGAGAAAGAAGTCTCTGTAATGTCTCCAACAGTAGATAAGGCCAGTTGTAATGAAAATAAAGGTGATTCTTTATTGAACTCTGGGCACAGACAGGCCTCTGTAGTGCTCTAGCTGCTCCAGTGGAATGGTGGAGCCCTCATGCCACTGTGCAGGGGTCTGAGCACTGGCCTGGAGCTTGTGGTCCTGGAAAAGAGCCCCAAAACACGGAGCAAATGCGCAACCAAAAGGGAAAATAGGTACCTTCGTAGCAGGGGAAAAGTTGAAACAGCATGGCAGGTTATACAATCAGCATTTATTCATTATTTTAGTTGTACTAGAATTCGGAAAAGGTTTGGGCTTTAAAAAAACCCATCCCAGCAGCAACAATGAGCATAATCACACATTTGAACGTAAGAATTAGTTTTATGTGGCGCGCTAGAAAAAACCAAAATCTTGAGAATGCTTTCAAAATAACCAGAGAAAAATAAACTGTTCCTTATGTCAGTCTTGTTAGAGAGGGATTAAGAAACTGGCAATTATTTTGGTGACCTTAATTGTTGCTCTGCAGGAAAATATGTAATTAGAACACGTTCGCAGGCCTGCACACCTGCAGCACATCCTACAGTATAATGTCAGCTTTCAGTGCTTGCTGGTGCCAGGTTCTATCACAACCAGGCACAGTGATGCTCTGAGAACATTTCGGACTCGTGTAATGTAGCTTCTGTGTATGAAAGAAGCAGGCATTTACACTGCCATACAATGGAGTGCATTACTGCAACACTGGTTTCATTATTTTCCGACGCCTACCTTCAGCACTGCTCTGGTTTACTCAGTTTGAGGTTTTATTGTTACGGTATAATAGTCCTGTACATTTCTGAAATTCCCTTATTATTCAGCTTATTAATACAGTACTGGCTTGATTATCAGGCTGCAGTTGTGAAGGGGAAGATTCAGTGTGCTAGCAAAGTCAGAAGCTGGGTAAATTCCTGGTATAATGAGAACAATTGTTTGACGTGTTTTAGCCCGGCTCTCCGTGTGCATATAGCCACGGATGCCAACGTACATATGTGCGTGCATGGGGTGTCTGTGCCGAAAAAGAGAGTGAGAAATGTTGGAAGCCAGCTTTAATTTTTTGACAGAATGGGGCGGGCGGTGGGGGGGAAAATCCTCTTTGCCATGCTCCTCGCCTTTGCCTCTTCCCTGCGTTGCTCCTCTGGAAAACTGGGAAGCGAGTTAAAATAAAGACGCAGTAAAGGGAATAGCTGTCTTCTAGCTAAATTCAGTAATCTGGCACGCTGATAGTTAACAGACTTCTCCCCCTAAGGGAGATACACTGTATTTTGCTATCTGACATGTTGTCATATATAAAGAAATCAATTGGTAATTAAATGATGCACCTTGTGAAGATGACAAAAGGCATTTGGTTGCGAAAAGAGAACTGGGTTGTGAGGGGTTTGTAATGAAGGCCTAATGACTATTCATAAGAGATTTTCAGTCCGTTGATCCACTTGACTGGAAAGTTCTGCCCTGGAGAGTTAGTGCTGTCAGATTCTCTCACCTCAGAAAGCCGCCGCGATCGACGGTGTGGAGTATGAGCGAGAAATTATCTAGTTGTTGCTTCAGGCCTGTCTTAGGTCACATGCAGAAGGCACACATCTGGCTTCCTGTAGGTGCAACCTCGGGACATAAACTTTGACTAATTTTTAAACTATAAATATGTAAGGCTGACACTGAATAAGTTACCTTTTATTCATTTTTTCATATAAATTTCCTATTGCGTTAAGCCTTTAGTGGGGCTACCATTTGGGGCTTCCCAGCTTCTGTTCTTGCAACAATTTGGCTTTCCTTTCCTCCGACAAATGACATTTTCAGAAATGTCTGCAGCGTGGATGCTACCCACGTTACCTCTCATCTTCTCACCTACGACCGATGGATCAGCCAGACTTGCTTTGGTAGGGTCACCTACGAGAGGACCTGGTAGATGTGTCAGGAGGCATTACAGGGTCACAACACAGATTTTGCCCCCAGTGGAGCTTTTTCTTGGTATGTATTTCTCCGGTCACTAGCACTCAGGGTAACTGTACCAGACCGTTAAAAGTCTCCTCCTCAGAGATATTTCCTGATTTGTTCTGCTTACAGGAGGTCCCTTGGATAGATGGGGATTGCTTGGAGATGGTACACCAGGAGGTAGATGCCCACGGTGTCCTAGTTAAACTGAGGACTGTGCCCTAATTGCTGAGACTACAGAGCTGAGTGCCTTTTACGCATCCATCTCCAGCTTTGCACCTTCTTGAGTGAATAAATCTCTCTCTAGCGAGTGGTATTTTATAATTAAAACTGAAAAGGAGCAAATTGATTTCAGGAAGCTATTCCAGAGTGTGTAGATGTTTCCCTACGCTGATCAGATCCAGCACAGCTCCTGGGTGAGAGCCCCAAGCTCTGTACATGTTTGCTTTTGAAAAGTGGCCATCCACCTTATCTTATCAGGCAGCTCACCTTATCAAAGGTAAACATATTTACCACCTCGTTAAAGGTTCTTTGCACCAGCACTTGAAAGCAGTATTTGTGGACAAAAACCTGTCAAAGTCATTGTTTAAGAGGGACAGGAGGACTTTATGGCAAACTTTGGAGGTTTCAGTCTGTCAATAGTGGAGCAGCAAAGTAATTCAATACATTATGCATATCTGAGATGGCCTCATTGGTGTTTCCTTCTTGTGTATTGTGGTTAGTGAATTTTGCTGATGTGTTTGCCGGAGCTGACAAGGTAGACCAAATGAATGGACAAATGCCAAAAAAACAATTATGTTTATTAATGTACATTGATTGCTTGTTTAGGGTATAAAACAAATTAAAAAATACATTAGTATTTAAACCTTCTTTTTATAGCTGGCCTAATGACTACATGTAATATAGTGTCTAGTAAATGACAATCTACAGTACCTATAACTCCTGGCTTTATTGTCATATTATTTGACTTGGATTTAAAAGGATAGTTCTCTCATCATTTCTTTAAATGACAATCTTTTCTTTTTTTTTTTTTTTTTTTTTTTTAAATAGGTAGATCTTAAGTCAACTCATTAAGGCCAGAATTAGCTATTTTCATTTCCTTTAAACCCAACATTGACCTCAGTTGTGAGCATCCCCCGGTTTTGTGCCACCCACCCACCCATCCTTGGCCCGGGTGGAAGGCATGGTGGGGCTCCAGCAGCACAGGGGGCTAACCTGACCCAAACCCAGCACCTTCCTGCCATGCTGCATTCCCCAGGGAAAGACAACTCCACAAGGAGATGAGGCAAGCCCAAACCTTTGCCTGTATCCACAGCTTTTGTCCCCATTTCTGCTGTCCCCTGAAGTATCCAGGAGGCAAAAATTAGCCAGTGGTTTGAGCCCTTTGGAGAAGGAGAGGCACATTCTTGGTCTTCCCCCTCTTCACCCCACTCCCATGTCTGTACCCAAGACCCACCACTCATCCGCTATCAAAATGCAGTGTTTAGTGGGGGGCTGACTGACATGCAGGAAAGGACCCTGGGTTTATACCCCACTATTGTTTATGGCGCAAGAAGTTGCTAAATAATTTTACAGTATCTCTTTTAAGTCTGGGTAAGAAAGTTATAGCACTTTAAGTTGAAGGCAACATCATTCAGTATGGTCTTAGAAGTACTGCCAAATAGCAAAGTGAAAGCCATAAAGTAAACATGACTTAGCGACACCTGGACCTTTCAGGTTTTATAGCAATTGTTTATAATGTTGGATTGGCCTCTAAAATACGTCTGCAGAAACAGTGCCGGAGCTTTATTTTACCTAACTTGCTCACTTTTTATGGTCTACCCATGTTCTACCCTGCATTATTTGCACTTATTTAAGGAGTCCTGCTTTCTTCCCTTGCTCTGTTACTTGACTTTTTATTCACTAGCTGAGGCAGTGATGCAGATTTAGTAGCACGGTTTCCACATTTAACGGGTGTCTTTCCGGATTCCTCAGCGTTATCAGCACGTGTGGCTCAGAACATGGCTAAACAGGCACCAAAAGACATTTTTACTATTTTGGGGGTTTCTCTTCTGAAAAGAAAAGCAGAGGTGCCGTTGTCTCTAACAGCGGCTAAGATTTGGGGGGGGGGGGGGGGGGGGAAGAATTAATTCCGAATCCACAAAAGTTCCCATAAAATGTTTTTTTTTTTTCACTGCTCTGCTGGAAACTCTTCTCATACAATGCCCCTATAAACCTACCTCGGTACTACCAAGCCCTATTGGAACTAATGGGGCTTGACAGTTCTTCAGTTAAAAATTGTACATGAGGGTCACTTTCCCTTAAATTATCTATTGTATGCCAGCTGTTCACAACTACAATGGTCTTACATTCTTCGTTGCCTAAAATGGTTAGCTTCACTGCAAAGCTGTCACGACTTACTGTAGATAGCTTTTAACAGCACTACTTCACCCTAAGCAACACCTTGATGGCACTACTAATTTCAGATAGATTTTTATCGGTTCCAGGGAATGTTTGGAGCGTTCGTTTTGCTTGTTTTGTGTCACAACACTTGAGTTATATCATAATTTCTCATTTGCTGTGCAACTTTATTCTATTTTTATGCTTCTGAGTGATGCTGCCTTAAGTGCCCATGAGTGGTACTTCCGGACCATAAGCACTATCAGAGGCAACCTCAGGCAGTTAAAACTCCTCTTCTTTTTTGTTGGGGAGGGGAGAAAGGGTCATCATCAAGTGCTGGTTTTTTTTCTTTTTTTTTTTTTTTTTTTCTTTTTCCTTCTTGCCTATTAAAACTGAAGCTACCACAGCTTTTTTCATAAAGGGAGACTACACTTGGGTCATGCTTATTTCAGAATCAAAGCCTTCATCCTCAAATGCTTCTCATTACTTGGTAGAGTCTGCAGTGGTCATCTTTGGGCTGTAATTAGAAAGCCTGACACTTTTAAAGGATGCCTGTAGAATGAAATATTCCTCAAAGTTGGGGGTTTTTTTTTGCTTTTTTTTTTTTGTCCTGATTTGAAAATGAAAAGCAACTAACTTTCCTGGTCTGCTTGGTACTTAAATAAGCCTGCCACTCTTATTTCCATAGACTAATGAATAGCAGAAAATACGTGGCAAAGGTTTATGCTTGTACTCTTCTCTGCCTTATCAGGGGCATTCTTTTTAATTATAAGATAAGTGTGATTTAGTAGTTATTTTTGCAACCTGGCAGGGCGACCGCATCTGTAGCATTGTTTGATTTTTAGCATACGCTAGCTTTGTGATGACCCACGCTTTTCATACCTCTGAGCAATTAAGAAACCTATAGCAACACACAACTAGTGGCAGTCGAAACCTGGTGCAGCTGCATATTGATGCCTATCATTAATTTATTTAAAGACCCGGTCACTGATCCACAGGCTGTGGCAGCTGGACAAGATCCCATATTGGTTGCAGTTACACGTTTCTCCCGCTCCATTATGTGATCTTTCAGGGGTTGGGTGCATTAATATGCAACTGTTCTGTTTTCTTTCAGCTGGCTTGTAAACTCTTTAACCAGTCGAACAGAGTTTGCAATTGTTGCGGGGTTGAGTGGGTGGATAGGAGCTGGGGCTGCAGCCTTGTCCAGTTGTAGATAGAATAAAATTGACAATGATGCAATGGAGCTGGCATCTGGACAACTCCGTGGGATGAATGGCACTGCTCTCGCAGTCCCTCCGGTGGTTGTATGCCTTGTAATAGCTAGCGTAGGAAGGGTGGTGAAAATTGATATGCACTATTACTACATGTATAAAACTTAACACTGGGGCCATAGCACAGGTGGGGGGTTCCTGTTTATTGATTTTTATTACTCCGTTAGAACATACGGCTAATGCTTTTATACTCCAGGAGCTCTGGGAGTGCTCACCTCAGGTAATAAACCTCTCCATACTTTGCAGTAGTTCACAATTTACATGTGAGCTTATGTTACACTGTACGAAGCCATCCCTCTCCCTTCTGTAATACGTGGCTGAAAGGCAAAGGAAAGCAACTTACGGCGTTTATTTCAAATTTTGAAAACTCTCTGTTCCTGCGATGGAAATGGTCCCTTATTCTAATTACTCATATTTCCAAGAAAATTAGTCACACAAACTTATGTTATGTGTTGTCTCAGAGGTTGAAAGCAAATTAGGTTTCCAATAAGACAGTACATCAAACAAAGTAGCATGTTCTTGATGCAGATGACTTTTTTTTTTTTTTTTTTTTTTTTAGAATTATGGTTGGACACTTTTGGCAGACAGATTGTCTTTTACTCTATCAAAATGACAGTTTCTTTTGTAACTGCTACATTCATAATTAGAAGGAGAGAAGCAATCTGCCCAATTTAATATACTAAAAGAAGTTTAGTGTCTTGTGCTAGTAATTTCATTATTTTTAAATATGAATTAATTGTCTTAAAATAATATTGTTAGAAGTATAACTAGTAGGATTATAGAGCTAATTCTCTTCTTTTTTTTTTTTTTTTTTTTTTTAAATCAAAGCTCCTATTAATGCACTTCAGGCTAGATCAGGATTTTAGGTTTATATCAGGTGTTCAGTTTGAAGATTCAGGGAACAAGCTGGAGGCGGGGAAGCAAATCTTTAATGTGAAATTCCTCCATACAGAACCCGAGCTCTCCCAGGTTTACTGTGAGCTTGCAAAGCTTACCTTTGTAATGAATGAGGAGAACTAGATGGTTTGGCAGCCTGGGAATAGAAGAAAAGGCCTTTCACCCTGGGTTCATGCGGTTTTCCCGGGGAGCTTGGTGCCAAGTGGGCTGCCTCTTTATTTTTTGGGTTGTTGTTGGAGGAGTTTCACATGCAGTGCCCAAGTTTGCTTTGTTCCTGGGGTTGGTATAATGATTATTCTGGTGCCCCAAACTGCACAGGTTTCCAAATGCAAGGTCTCCAGTCATCATCCAAATTTGCAGGTGTAAGATGTAAGTCAGCAAAAAAGGCCTCCAAAAAACCTGATTTACACTTTGTTCTGAAACAATATTAACCTTGGAAGTTTAACTTTCTCCTATGAAATAGGATCCCGATATGGGCCGTGGGTTTGTTTTTTTTTTCATTAAAATAATGAATAATTTTGAATTTCAAGCAGGTTCTTTTTTGTTAAAAAGTAATGTTCTCTTTTTCCCCTCGAAGTAGGCACCAGCTGAAATCGGAACCCACTCAGTGGCAACCAAAGTACATTCATATCTCAAAGCAATGAGCTGAGGGTTTCGGGCAGGTACCTGGTGCAGGAGGGAGCACACCCTCAGGGACAACTGTGTATATTTTGGCAAGTTAATTAGAGAATGAGGCCATCTTGCCTGGCCAGGTAGGAACCTTGCCAACAAGGGCGTGGGGGAGAGAAAGGAGAGTTTCCTTCCCCTGGCAGTGGAGAGGTGCTGGAGCACCCCGGGGTACCCCGGCTTTGCTGCAGGGGAGGCAGTAGCTGGGCTGGTGCTATTAACACCACATTTAAAAAAGGGAAAATACAGAAGGTCGAAAAAAGGGGAAAATTGTTGAAGGCTTGAGGTCTGAAGCCTCATTCCACATCCTATATTTTACCTCTTAACCATGGGCAATGCCTCTGAAGTTTATATACTTAAGACAATAAAAAATATGCATTTTGAGCAGAGGTGTTTTCTCTGTCAGGAGGTCTCTCCTCTTGCTGCTCTTCCCTTTTACTCTGTATCAGCCGAGCCCTTGCCCTTTTGCCATCAGCTCTGTAGGAAAACAGCTGCAGAAAGCCTTATCCCAACCGGAATAAAATCATTATGACACAGCAAACCCAAACATGACGTGTGGTTTCAACAGTCTCTTATGGCCAGCTCTGCATTTCCTTTTGGCTGCAAGGATAAGGCTGGGGACCAGCTGAATAAGAACATTCCAGCTGACCGTGAGGCACACGTAGATAGGAGAAACTCCGAGGCTGTTTAAGCTCAAGGTCTGGTGGGAATCAGGTTCTGGAGGTGGTGTTACTCTACAAACACACACACACACGCACACCAGAGTGTAGTGTTTCTCCCTACACTCACAGTAGTTTCTCCCGTGCACAGCAACAAAATTCCGTGCTGAAAGTGCACCAGTTTCAAAACCAACTAGAGTAATTCTAGTGCTGCAAGGCAGGAATTTTGCCTTTTTTTTTTTTTTTTTTTTTTTTTTAACATTGATCAGGAGATATTAAGTGAGACACCTGGTAGGGAAAGAAAAAAAGGAAAATAAGCTTTGGGCACACTCTGCTCAGTGGAGGGGTGGCTGGAGCACGGCTTATTTTTTGCTTCCATTCTTAGGTGTCTCTTGGAAGAGTAGAAAATCACAGGTGAAGAGTGCTGGGGAAAATCCCATGTGGGGGCATGGCTGGGGCCGACCGCCTCTCTTGCTCTTCCTGCTCCTGCCCGTGGTATCTCCCACTTGCTCCCGATGCAAGCGTGCGACTGCACTGCAGATGTGAGCGCTGGCACCAGGACGAGCTTGGCTGTGGGAGGGTGTGTGCCGTTATGAATTTGGTGTATTAACTGCTGTTCTCTTGAGGAACGTGAGCGACAAAAGGCTCCCGGGCATTTAGGAGACCCCATTGCTGCAGAACCCAAGGAGAACACCATGGGCATGCAGAAAGCATTTCTCCAGCCCCGGGTCATCATCCCTGCCATGTTCTGAAGGCTCACGCTGAACAATGGAGGCTTTAAAGCCAGTTAGAAAGGGCAATCAGATATTTTTTCCCTAACAGAAAATGCTGGTGGTTTAGATATATGGGTCACTGCTAACTCTCCCTCTAATACTTTCTGCTCAATACATACCAAAGGGGAGAGCAGTCCGAGGCATGTCTGTCCTTGGGACGAAGCCAAATGTTCATTTCAGTAATGCCATTTACTGGGAGACATCTTGATTAACAGAGCTTAATACTATGTGAAATCACTACCAGTTATCTAGTTCTAGTAATACCTATGCTGTTGGCACTTTCTTTCTGATTTTTTTTTTTTAAGCATTTCTCCCCCCCCCCCCCCCATCCCCGGCAACCATCAGCTGCTGTTGGGCATTGTGCCCTTCCCCAGGACATCAGCCGAGCTGGGCTCTGGCTGCATCCCACGTGCTTTGCGAGCATGTCACTGCCGATGTGCCGGCATGCATCAAAACCTGACGTGAGGTCCACCAGACACTGACTCAGAGGGCTGTTCTTACCTGTCTTTAAAACTGATACATTTTTGCCTCTATCTCAAGAGTTTCACATCTACCACCTAATGTGGGAAAGAGCAACGTAGCCCAGGTACTTTTCTGTTTCTCATCAGCATGAAGCTGCTTGGCTATGTGCAAGACAGAGCACTCATTTCTGTAAATTCAGAAGCTGGTACTGGTGGTGCAGTTCTTCACACAGCTTCTTCAGTGACCCCTAACATCTGCCTAACCCTGAAGCATACACAAACCATTTCTGAGTTGGGTTAGAGGGTAGAGGGATATTTTTGCCGTGCTCTTTTGGAAAGTGTGTTTGTTGTAGCTGTAGGCCAATAATTTTTTTTTTTCCTAAGCATTTTTACCTAGCAGATTTCTGTACGCTAAGCGTCTCTCTGGTCATCTTTTTCCAGCAAACACTGCTGGGTTTCCCCTCAATATTGAATGCATCCGAGGTTGGCTCTTTTATCACTTCTTTTCTTCTTGGTGTCTCGGAATTTTGGAGTCTTCCTCCTTTGTCTCAGAAAGGAGCAGCGCTGAAAGCATTTCCACCTGGATGTTTAAATTATTTAAGTTGCAGGAACCAGACCTTTTCCCTCCTGAGTAGTTGTGGGTTTTAAAGGCTAAAATTGCTTCATCATGCCAAAGTGAAAGTATGCATAAATTATTTAGTTAAACCTGAGAAAATACAGACTTTTCTCAGTGATCTTTCAAGGGCTGCCTACTTAAATTTCAGAAGAATGGGCAGGGTTTTTTTTTTCTCTCTCTCTCTCTCTCTCTCCTCTTTCTTTCTCTTGAAAAATATTTTAAGTACCTATTCAGCCTTTTCTGAGATAAAGCTGTGACCAAAAATTGGAGGGCTGGGTTTTAAGCAAGTGTTTATAATAGAAAGGAAAATGCTGTAGAAATCCTAAGTACCCCTACTTCATCACGAACCTATGAATTCTCTCACCAGAGCAGGTAACGGGTGGTCATGCCTGTTCCTGGTGCCAAACAGAGGTTTGTGTCAGTATTTCCAGTGTGGCCACTGTTTATCAGTGTATAGCTTGACTGTAGAAAAATACAGAGGAACGATTTTTTTTAACCAACTTTGAGTGTTTGTTGTTTTTTTTTTTTTTTTTTTTTAATTAATTTTGGGCCAGATTGTGGCATTCTTGGTACTCTGCTCAATAGAAATGTAAGCCTACCTAAGGAGTCAGGTAGTGCTCCTTCTGCAGCAGAATCCATCCCTTTTTATTTTTAAGGTGTAACGCTGCTGGTATTAAAGTTAATGAGATGGCTCCCTTGGGCTGCAGCGGAGCAGGAGCGGTGTTTAAACCTTCTGCAGGCCACCAGAAGGACCCACCAGCACGGGACCTGGTTCTGTCAACACTGCAGAGTTTACAGGACTGGTCCCATGTGTAAAGAAACCTGATCTTTCTCCGGCTGATGTCAATATTTCTGTCACTGGCTGTGGGATCTAGATTAGGGTCAGATATAAGGAGGTAAAAGAGAGGGGGAAAGAAACAACATCTTTCCCCGTGAAGGCAGTTATTTGTTTTACAGTGTTTTTTAATATAGGCTGTCTCCCAGGTTGTGTGTGGTGGTGGGAAGGGAAGGAAAAAAAAAATACTCTTAAAGGAAGAAATACAGACCTTGCTCCGTGCCCAATGCTAGAGGGAACTCCACTGCAAATTGTGAAATTGTGAGGAGTTATCAGAGGGATAAGATTGCTGCAGGATCTGTTTCTTCATTTTGCAAACAATTAATTTGGCCTTGTTGAAATTAAAGTTAAAAAAAAAAGCAAAGCAAGAAAAGCTCTGAACTAATAGCTGCAGTTTGGAGGGGGTGGCCGGTGGGGAGGGCAGGCAGCCCCTTGCCTTTTCATCGGAGTCAGGGACACGGCTGGGAGCTGGAGGGTGGCAGCAGGCACCGGCGGGAGGGTGAAGTGTCAGGACTCCAACGGGGTCCATCAGCCGGTGATTCATTACATGAGAGACGCTGCCGCCGTGCAATGGCAGTAACTCCACGTTTAGGGGATTGTGGCATGCCCCACGATGAATATGTATTTTCAGAATGAATGCATACACCAAAATCCCTTCAGTTTTTAGTCAATGGAGCCCTTACAATCAATCAGGTAGATGATACCATATGTGCAAAACCAATAGAGATCACAAAAATACATATTTATCCAAGCTGGTCCTTCAAGCTGTTGTGGTAAGTCAGATAAATTTTGCATGTTTTTCAAAACTGGAGCAGTGATGAGCAGAAATCTGGGAAGGAAGTTAGGAGCTGCTTCCTAATACAAATCCTGCTTAACTGCTAGAAACTCTTCATCATTTCTCCTACCAACTCCCATCTACTTTGGTCAACAGTTTGGCAGGCTTTATCCCTTTTCTACTTCAAGGGGGCGAGGAGCACAACAGGAAAAAGAGGCTTGGGAGATAGAATGTTTGTAGCTGCAGTTCAGCGACAGAGTGGAGACGTGAGCCTTCTCATGTGAGCGGGGAAATAAATTGTTAAAAATCACAGTGTGAGATGGGGAATCAGCTGTAGCTGCAAATCTCATTGCTTTGGTTTAGTTTCTGCCACAACCTGCACATTAGCATTTTCTCTCTCTGAATTATTGTGAAGATTTGTATTATATGTAATTACAATACAAAGAGGCTCTGCCAGATAAAGCTATTTGCTGAAGTACTGTTTTCAAAAAAACAGAGTCCTTTCACACTTTAACTTACACCTTTTCATTACCTGCTAATAAAAGTACAGTGGATAGATTTGCCTAAACATGTCTTGCTAAGAACATTAACCCCATGGGTAACTCTGGCCTTCTGAGATACAAGCTTTCAATTTTAATAATGTCTCCTTTAAAAAAAAAAAAAAAAGTCATGTAAAGATACTGAACTATTTTTGCCTCTTTTTGCCAGTGTTGGAAGCATCCTTGTACCGTAGATAACAGAGTTAAGTACAGTAAATGCATTGTGGCCAGGCTCCCAGATTCACTACTGCCATGTGAATTATAAATCTTACAAACAGGGGTGATACATCACTTTTTATTAAACTTATAACATGACTGCTGCACAAATAGTGTTTACATAGAAGGGTATACATTTAATTTACTCTCTGGGAACATTTCTAAAGAATATAAATTGCATTTTGAAAGCTTCCTTCTCCGTAAAGTTCATCAATTTTTTTTGTTTGTTTGTTTGGGGTTTTTTTTGCATTTTAATTGGAGTATCCAAACCACTCGTCCTTACTCAAAGTATCAA
>NC_051194.1:26280000-26285000 GCF_015220075.1 Falco rusticolus
CAGCTGATGGCACTGTGCGGGGACTTTGTAGCTGCCCTTGGAGGTGCTGATCTCTGTGCAGGGCATGTCTCCTGGAAAGAGGCACATTATCCTGCCTCTTCCCTGGGCTACAGGTTTCTTGTAATGCTTTTCTGCAGGGCTCCCACCTGTGTGCATAGACATGCCCTTGCCCCACTGCATCCAACAGGGGATAAGTTTGCTGTCACATAACTTGAAGAATCATCACTGCTGAAATTTGGGGTACTGATTATTTTTTTTTTTTAAAAAACTTCAGTTTTGCTCTTGTGACAAAATTAACTTCTCCAAAAAGAAACAGTAAAACAAGCCAGGAAAGCATGCATGAGCCCATAGAGAGTCCTCTGAAAAACAGGTATTCCTTTTCCCTACGTTTTTAAAATATTTTAAGTTTTGACACATATTGGCCCAAAATAATTATTTACTCTGTACAACCAGTAGTAAAAAGAACCCAGAGGGAAATTCTGGCAAAGTTATTTCCACACATCTTCAACTGAGTCTGATCCTAGTCAAAGTCATATTGATGTAAATCATGGTCTAAAAAGCTTGTTTTAAGTCAATAGTTACACTGGCATAAAACTTGCGCAAATGAAATTAAAATCAGCCCTCCTTGGAGCTGTGCATGTGTGGCAAAATTTGGACCTAAATGTTGCAGAAATGAATTAATAATTGCAAAGAAGGTTCAAAAGTTGTAAAATTAAATATACATCTGTGAAAACATCTCTCCAATTACGTAGCTGCACATTTACAGGACGCATTTTACACTTCATGTGGCATTAAACTATTAGTAAAAATCTGTCTGCAAATAGTGACACTTACTTTAAAAGATCACATGGACTTATATTGTTTCATAATGCATCTAAAATAGCAGTTCCTGAAACATCACTTCCACTTTAACAAAATGTGTTACTCTCACACTGGCTAAAACTCTACTTTCCTGAGGAAGCACTATTGAAGTACAGAAGTATTTAGTTGGGAAAGGTTGGGTTAATACGTGCAATTTCTTTTCTTTCATTGGACTTCCTTTTGCCAACTTTACCTTGTATAAATAATTTTGCCTGTGAGAGTCTTTACATGGAATGCAGATTGACTATTACTTCCTGAATAGATTTAAATTTAACACCAATTTAGTCACTGTAGTATTCCTATATTGGAAATAACAGCTTCCATAGGACTTCTACAAAGTGCCAGAAATATGATCTCATATGTGGAAACAAATTTAAATGTGTTTTCTTTTACATGTTTTCTTTTCATATATTTTTCCCGCCTATGTTTCCCTTGTTTCCCAAAGTCTGCTCCAGGGCTGTGAGAAATCTGGAAAATTAGCTGGTGAAAAAAGCTAGCTTTTAATAAGAATCGCCAGTCTCACAAGCATTTTTATGTTAAAGCTTATGTTTTTAAAAAGCAGGCTATTTCTCCTTTCCAAGTACCAGATGCTTTTAAGGTAAAGCTGGGCTGTCCTGTTCGTAATTTCTGGACTGAAACGTGAATGACAATAACAGGGAGGTTTGATCAGAAGTCTGGAAATCGTTCATTTAGCTTGGAAGTTGTGAAAGTGATTGGCTCCTGCTTTGGGAAGTGGCATTTCCCGTGAGCTGCTGGGATAGCCCTGATGGCCGGGCAGGGCTTGTCAGCCAGGGAGGGGGCTTGGGGAGGACCATGGCTCCTCACATTTTCCTCCTCTTTCTTTGGAGATGTGGAAGGGTCTTGGCTCTGAGATGCAGCAGCTCACGTGGGAGGGCAGTGTGGAGTTGCCACCTTCCTGTCCCCATGGCAGAGCTGGAGAAAACCACCCCTCATGTACAGCAGAAGCACTGCGGGGAGGAGGCTAACAGAGACTTGCCCTGTTCTCCCCTGTAAGACCATGCTAACGTAGGGCTTAATCTTTGTTTCCTCCTTTCTTACTCAAAGAACCACAACCAAATAAAACAAAACAAAACAAAAAAAAGCCCACCTCAGAATGAGATCATAGCTCAACGCATTATGGTTTGGATGCAAATGTACATTTTCAGTGGGTTCCTTGGCTCATATGTCAGGCGCTATTGGAATTTTTTTAGTTATTTGGCAGTTGAATAGTATGGTTTCCAACTTCTTCTTCATCAGCTTTTGAGGCAAATAGAAAAGAGCTAATAATACACTTCAGTTTGCTCTCCAGGCTTGGAAAGCTAGCAACCGACTTGCTGGAACTCTAATACTCCTTCTTTAGCCTGCCTCCTGCTTTTTGAGGTCAGAAATCTCTGTAGGTGCAGCCGAAGACCACCCTCCCTAGGTGGGCAATGCCTCGCCTGCTCCCTGGCAGAAAGAAAAACGGCAACAGGTCAACAAGGCGAGGCACCTTATCATGCATATCGCCTTCACGCAGCTTCTGGCCATGCTTTGCTGGGTGCTGTTCTAGGTGGGGTGCGTCTTGCCCACTTTGCCATCTCTCAAGCCACCCAAGGGAAGCAGAGCAGCGTTTAGCCCTACAGCGGGTTGCAGCCCGACTTCCACTTGCTCGTGCTGCAGATACCTGTGGTGTGTGGCCACTGCAGTTGGCTGCAGGCTGGGCACATGCCAGGGTCAAAGAAAGATGCAGCCCCGGAGCAGCTGAGCTCCTGCCTGCCCTCGGGGTGTGTGTGCGTGCATGTGTGTGTGTGTGTGTCAGGGCAGAACGTGATGCTCCCTGCCTGAAAAGGGGTTTTATCCTAGTTTCTCTGCAATTTCTCTGCTGTGAGTTCTATCAGCAGAGTTTATATTTACTAATAATGCTAAATTCTTTGCAAGTCATGGCAAAAGAGTGATAAAATAGTAGAGGAGGAAGCACCCCTCCCTGTCCCGTGGTGGACAAGTCACCCACGGAGCAGGAGAGGGGCCTCCTCAAACACCCCATGTTTTCCTGATGGCTCTGGTTCTCAGACAGCCGCAAACCTCGCAATGCTCCATGGCTCTCGAACTCACCTGCCAAACGTGTACTACAGAGGGCCATGCCGAGTGAAAAAGAGGAACATTGATTAGCAAATTTTTTGTCTGATGGTGTGCTTTGCTGCCTTTTCCCTTCTGTGTGCCCCGCCTCCCCCCCCCCCCCCCCCCAGTGTCTGCTTCTTGGGTCACCAAAGATGCTTCTAACATGAATTTCATTATCCGATAGGAAGCAGTGAAGCCCCAATGGTCCAAAGTGAAACAATTTAGAGATTAACAGAGGGGTAACTTGAAGGTATGAGAAGAGCAGAGCATGGCCCGTAAGAAAATTATGAAGGTCTGCAGAAAACGTAGGAATATTTGAAGTGGTTATAAACTCCTCACCCTTTCCTCTGCCTTCCTGCCATAGTGGTGTCCTCTGTATCACAGCTCATATTGCCCAAGAACTTCTGGGTGATATATGAGGATCTCCATAACTATTTGGCTTTGTTAGTGGCCTCTCACAACCAATGGGAGATGTCATTTGCTGTGATCTGAGGCGCTCCAGAGTTGCAATCAGCCTGTCATGTTAGTGGCCAGGCTTGTGGAGCAGCTAAACAGGATTATCTCCAACAGAGCAAAGACCCAACTGGCTAGTCACGGTATGGCAGCAGAAGAAGCCACAGCAAGCCACTGGGAACAGTAATCGTGTCTGTGTGTTTAGTCTGGAAAAGGAAAGCTAATTGCTCCTGCATCAGGAGCAAGGAAGCGATTTGCACACTTTCTGCAGGTAGCACAGCTAAGGAGCCTCAAAAAGCTGGTTTTGCAATTGGATGAGCAGATGCAGAACTGCCATAAAACTTCTAAGCATGTCCAAGGGCAACAGTTATTGCAAAAAAGTATAATTTCATCATTAAGTCTAAATCTGTCCCTAGAACGAGCAATGGTTGGTAACTTGAGTCTATAGCTGACAAAATGTAAATTAACAATATCGGCTCCTGTAGCTAATGGCAGTTTTACCAAAGGGAGTATTGCAGGTTTGGGCTCGTAACAGATTTTACAGACGAGAGATCCTGGTTCAGTGCTGAGTCCCACACAGGCACAGGGATCCCTGCCATGTGGTGCTCATCTTCGATTCGGAATGACATGTGTCCACTCTGAGGACGTAATGGCTAATACGCTGCGCATTAAGTTAAAAATATAACAGCAAGTCTGCATAGTCGGCATGCCATTCAGGGAGAAAAACACTCACTTGTGCATATTAAACTGAATTTCTATGCTCATTTTTACATTTCTTTTCTCCATATACCCCAAAGGATCATTAGGGACGAATGGTCTGTACATCATCATTTTATGAAACAAAGATGTGTTTGTTTTACACGAAGGCAACAAAAAATCCTCACTGACTTCCATTATTTTTCCCTGTATCGTAATTTAAACAGAAGCAACCAAGTGTTATACCCTTTTATTTCCCCACCATCAGAAAATACCTGCTACAGATGTATACTGAAGCCTTGCAATGGCTTTGCCAAATGCGATACAGCAAAAGGCCTTGGTCCTTTGAAGCCTTGCATGTGGGTATAGCTTCATGTACATGGGCAATCTCATTGTCCTCTATGGGACATAATTCTTCATAATTCTGTGGCTGCATGAAAAACTTGGGTCCACTCCAACTGATTATTTTTTTTCCCAGCTAGTTTTTAAATATCAACATTCTGAGAAAGTACAGTTGATGCCCATAGAGTAGTGCTTCAGAAAATGCAGGTAATGAAATCTTACAGTCCTCTAATTCCACCTTTAGAGAATCCTTCCTGGCCCGTCATCAAAGTTTTTGTGGCAATGCAGAGCAAAAGAGAAAGTGTAAGGAAAAGTCCTTTCCGGATTTCATACAAAGGAGGACACACCCCCCCCTCCATTTAAATAGATATATATCTCTTATCAACTTAACCGAGCAAGGTAAGGTGTTCATTATAGGCTGGATTTAAAAATAAATAAATAAATGAGAGAGAGGAGAGATTGAATGTGGAAGAGTGAGAAGAACAAACAAGTCAAAGCATTTGTTCATGCTGCAATCTACACATCAATTATCCTGCTGTGCTAATTACCAC
>NC_051194.1:26292500-26300000 GCF_015220075.1 Falco rusticolus
ACACCAGCAAAACAATTCTGATGGTTCAGTAGCTTATTATTTCATACTTCCAGGTCTTAAATAAATTACAGTTATTTTCACATTCCTCCTGAATATCCTTCAGGCATGATAACAAGTGCAGTTTTCTGAAAAGACTGTTAATGTTTCTTTTCTTCCTGTTGATTTTAAATATTTTGTTGAATTGTCATGCACAACAATAATTAGAGGGGGTCTTGTTAAATTCCTTTCAGTGCAATGCTTATATTGTTTAGCTTCTTGACTTATTTTACTAATCATAGAATCATTTAAGTTGGAAAGGACCTTTAAGATTATCAAGTCCAACCATTAACCTAGCACTGCCAAGTCCACCACTAAACTGTTGGCAAATAGATTGTAAATTACATCGCAACATGCAAGTACAGCAATAGTTCCAGCATCTTTTCTCCAGCATTCCTTTGCTGCAGTCTTGCAGATTCCTTTTTTCTTTCTTTTTTTTTTTTTTTTTTTTTTTCTTTCCCCATTCAGTCATCAAAGGCAGTTATTGGCTTGGGTTTTGAAGTGCAGATTATCAAGGTATTATTTCCTTAGAAGGGCAATACTGTAGATTGCAGAAAGCTAGAGGACCTGAGTAATTTTCTATAGAAGAGAAGGCACTAGTCTAAATGACTCAATGAATGACACGTGTTTAGGGTTGTTTTGTGGGTTTTTTTTTCTTTCTTTTTTTTTCCTGAAGCATCGCTATAATGCTTCTCTCTTTTTCTTTTTCTGATTTGTGTGTGTGGCTTTTTTTCCCCCCCCGCATGGGTTAAATAAGGTAATCAACACAATTTTACTAGACAGGAGGAAATTCATGTTTTTCTAATATGTAGTTACAGGAGGGGTATAAAATTACTGTATTACAGTCTGGGTATAAACGAATCTGGGCAATTTAAGGTCTGGCTGAGTGATGTGCAGGGCCAGATCCTGGTTCCACTGAAATAAAGGTGATTTTATCAAAGTGCCACAGAAGATGCAATTGATACTGAAAAAGAGAAGTCGTCCCAGAATGTTTTCATTTTTTTCTGCTCCCATGATTATAGCCGTGCTTCTGGTAAAATACAGAACTTACTAACATAATTTTTTCCTGTATTTACCCCATTCTAACCTTAAATATTGGAGCCCACAAGCCAGGATGATTAGTAGCACTCCGCAGACACAGACTCTGCAAGCCCTCCTGGCTGGTGCAATGACAGGGGGGTGCGGTGCCCAGCCCTGGGTTCCCAGGTTTTGCTTGAGGTCTCGAGTTAAGAGGAACTGGGAGCACGCTTGTCTTTATTGTTAGAAACATATCAGATACTGTGGCACTTGTCTCTAGTAAGTACTGTCCTCTGAGAAAGTTTTGCAGTGACAGGGATTTATCCTGTACATCAAAGGATGCTTGCCTCTGGTGCCATGTGCAGCCATTTACAAAGGATCTTTCCATTCACTTTAGGTAACTGAAGTGCTACTTTTGTATAAAAAGTGTGTTATGTGGTGTTTTATAACTTCTCCTGGCAGCTGTGTGGATGTTAAGACCTGTGTAGTCAGTGGCACAACATTTGAATGATGCCTGTAAATACAGATTTCCGTAGCACGTAACGACAGCTTTGAAAAATGAGTCTCATGTGACCGTCTTAAGGGATTTCAGGAAACATTTCTTTGCATTTTTTTTTTTTAATAATAAAATCTTCATGCTGTGATGTTTGGGTAATTCTACCTTTCCTCCCACCTGTCTATCTAACAGACATCAGATATGCAGCAACCCTTTCTGCCATTGCGTTAGCAGTGGATTTTACTTCCCCTGGTTTGAGAAGGAAGGGATAGTTGACTCATTTGACAAGAACACCCAAACCACCCATCCACAACCACTCAGTCACCACCTCAGTCTTTCTTGACCAGGAAAAAAAGAAAAAAAAAGAAGCTTTCTTGATCTAGATTTAGTTGGTGGGATTAAGAGTTGATTTTTTCTTTACTTTTTTTTCTATAAAATACATCATAGGTGAATGGCCTTAGGAAAATTTTATTTTAATTTATGAAGTCCACGAGCTAGGGACTCCCCTCCCAGGTACTGCCACCTCCCTTATAATGGTGGCAAGCTGATAAATTCTCTACCCAACACAGCCCACAGCTGGAGGAGAATTATTCTGCTGGCAATTAAAAATTTAAACTCTTCCAAGGAGATGGTGGGAGAGCTGGGCTCCTAAGAAATACGTTTTCTGTTGTTGTAGCTCTGCCTGGGTGTGACAGCATTGCGCAAACTGTGTTTCAGGCCCTTCACAGCAAAAAAGCAAGTTCTCAACAGGCTGATAGACGCAGAAGGTGGATAGATTGCAATTTACCATCTTCCAGAAACTGCCATGCCCATATATTCCATCAAAAATTACCTTTTGCTGGAAAAGTTTTACTGTAGGGAGGCCACCAGTTTTCTCAGGACTCTTCAAGAATGTGAGATTGTAATCCCTAAAAAATGACACACAAAAATGCATAGACCTCAGAAAACACATTTTTCTTTAGTTAAGAATCTTTTCTTTTCACATGAAAGCTAAAAACTGATGAAAATAATAAAAGTATTTTTGGGACAAAAGAGAGCAGACAACGATACACAGTTCCAGCTCCTCTTTCATCTCCTCTGTCCCTCATCATCAGTCACTGCGGTGAGGAAGGAGAACGATCAGACTCGGAACTGTTCTAGTCTGGTAAAAGCTTTGATTTTCTTTCCCCTGCTACAATTCTTAGACATACTGCATAGGACTTATCACTACTGTTTGCAAACACCCAGGAAAAGGAAAGGGGATAAAATATTCACCTCCAAAGTCAACACCGAATGAAGCTATGCATCTATATTTCTCTTTCAAGGACATCATCAAAACTCATGGAGGCAAAGCCATCCGCTGCAAACCATCAGGCTGTATAGATTTTAAGGTAATAAAGCTAAAGTAACTGTCAGTCTCCAAACCGAAACCATGGTAGCCTTTTTAACTAAAGAGAAAGTTATTTTTTTCTTTTCTGAAGAGGATTCTTCTTCAAAGACCTTATTGATGGGAAGGTAGAAGGAAACCTGACATCATTTTGGATTCTTCCCAGCCTACCTTCAGGCATCTCTTTCTACTGCTTCTTTCATGGAGGCACTCAAGTCTTAGTGTGACAATTTAAAAAATATGAAGCCTCTGGGCTATTATGAATTTCTGTCCCCAGAGAGAAACACAGCACAAATCTGACATGCTGGAAGGCTCAAAGGAATGGTCTATTTTCTATTATTTTAGAGACGGTCAGCTTGAGACTGAAGGTGATGTTGTAGGAGCGAAACCCGCATCAGTTTTTACAAGGGGTAACTCCTGACTGCGCTGGAGACTTGGGATTGCAGAAATACAGGGAAGCGAGGAAAGAGGAGTAAGGATAAGAGTGAGAAATAAGGAAAAGAGGATTGATGGAGGATATGTTGGCAGATGTCAATGGACAGCTTGGGTGATTCTGCGGATGACATGTGTTTTCCAGACAGAACAATGGCATCCAAACTGCTAATCAGAGCGCAGGGTTGGCTCAGCCTCTCCACTGTAAATCTTACATTCTTCTGTCTTTTCTGTAGCCAAATTTTTCGGTTGGCCAGTAGAAAAAGTGGACTGAGTTCTGTAGTTATCTGGAGCCTTTTTATTGAAGTCAATGAAATAGTTTAAAATTACTGTGAAAGTAAAAGGAGGGTAATATAGTCAAAATGCAGTTACGAAAATACTGGTGATTTCTCCTATGTAAGGCCCAAATAAATGTTGTGACCCAGGGACTCTGCAGCCAGATCCATTCTGTTTTCTGGTTCCACAACATCTAGAACATGGGAACAAACACATGGGTTTTGAAAAGTGAAAAAGAGTATTTTATACCTGCTCCTCAGAAGCAGGACTCAAGTTGAAATGCGTTGCATTAAACGTAAGAGAGTTCCTCACTGGAGCTCACAACTGTTCATCCATCTTTCCTTGTTCACTTGTCTCTTCAGTCCTCAAAAAGATTAGACTACTCGTATTTAAACTCTGTCAGTAGGATAAGTCTGAGAACAACCCTCTTCTCTCCTCTATGTTTAAAGAAAGAGAAAAGCAGATTTTGAGCAGAGAAAGTGTGAATGTATTAAGCTGTACTATTATGGAGAGAATTTTCTTCCACTGTTTGATTCCTCATAAGATAAAGTCCTTGTAATTTCTTAAGACTTAAGAGATGTGTCCCTAAATACTTAAAACCATCAAAATCAGATCAAGGATACTATTAAGCAATAAAAACATCTTCTTGGACATCACGAACATTAGTCATATCAATTCCATACACATTTCAAGCAAAAACTGAAGGTATATTGCCTTCCTTCAGGCTATGCTTTTGTTTCTCCTGTGAACAAGCCCTATAATCTACCGGGAGAAAAGGCTATCTTGAAGGATAAATAAATAATCAATTATTTATATTTCTAAAAGCATTCAGCTGTGCTCTTAATGCTGTGTAACCATTTAAAAGGACGTGTTCAGCAGAGAAAATCCAGTCTGGGAATCTAGTGTATGGGATTTAACCAACACCCTCAAGGTTCATAGGGAGACAGGTCTGCTGGTGGTCATCAACATCCGATAACTGCCCTACCACTTCAGTGCAGAGAAAGCCGTAAGGAAAGCAGAGAAGAGCCAAAGTTATACATAAACCTTGATGAATCCTCTTGCCGTTAGCAGGAACAAAGAAACAACTTCTGAGAAGAGAGGCCAAGAGAGAGCCAAGAGCCTCACCAATGTGTAGTGTACCTCACTTGGCAGTGCAACTTGGGTAACGGCCTCAGGACACTAGATAAAAATATAAACAGAAAAAATATAATTTGCCTACATGGTATAGGAATGTTCCTTGTTATTTGGGTTCAAAATAGTATCACAATCTCTTGTTGAAGTCTGTAGTGGGTTTAACTATTCTAACTAAATGTGCATTCCAAAGCACTTGTGTGTAACGGCAACATAGCAGGGTGAGACATGGTCCTGAGCAGCAGCTGTTAGACTTCAGGACTAAGCAACCCTTGAGGTCTGCATTTCAGATTTCTCTGGTTTTGCTCCCTTCTAATACATGTCTTAAGGACAGTTGAGGTCCTGTCAGTTGGCCAGATTTTATCTTTGAAATCCTAAGTCATCTTATTTGTGGAGTTCACATGTTGACAGTGCATCCTATTAGAATCACCGTTCCCATACCAGTCATGGTTGCCTGAGATATTTCTAACATGAAATGTGTTTTTATTATTAATGTGCCTTCCCTGAGAGCAGTGTTCGTTCTGGTGGGAAAAGAGTGGGTGTACCCTAAGCTTCCTGTCCTATCGCTTGTATCGTCCTCATTTCTCTTAGGATGAGAGACACTCATTAGTAGTAGAACAGAGGAGATAACAACCACACACACACACACACACACAAAGCAGGTAAGGCCTTTTCTGTTTAGAGTCTGTAAACGAGAAAAGCAAGGAAATGCAAGGCTAATGCTATTACTTCATTCTTAGATGGTATCATTTATACCTAATGTGCTGCACAGGGCTGTGAGCATTACAGGATTCTGCCATCTGCAGAGTAAGAAAGCATTTTTTTTTTTTAAAAAAAAAAAAGTACTCTCTTATCTACACGTGGAATTTGCACACATGTAAGTCTTTTTGCCCTAAATCCTTTGTACACACCAAGCCGGCATATGTTGTCATGGCTTGGGAATGTCCAAGAACCAGCTGGAAGAAACCAGTTTCTTCCCTCCTGTTTCCAGGCTTGGCCAAGCTGCAGGCTGCTCCTAGGGCTCTTCCTGTGGTTTCTCCTCTGGTCATCCCACCAGCCACTCCTGACCAGGGCTGTCTGCATATAGATAGGTCATAATGAGTGTGCTAATCTTCACATGGGGATGAAACAGAGTTTTCATCATCCATGGAGGAGAAGGGCTCACTTTTGTACTTACATTGGCACTTTCATTTTCAGCTCGCTTTGCCACCGTGGAGCAACCACGGAGCAACTCATGTTACAGAAACAACAGGGAGCGCTAATGACTGCTGACCTGACCACCTAGCCCACCTGAAATGGCTGGGCATTGCTCAAAAGGTTAGCCCCCGTGCCTTGGCCAAGGCTGTGCAGGGCGGGCCAGCGCAGGAGGAAATGTGCCATCCCTATCCCATGGCATGACACACGCTGCCTTCGCCATCCTTCCTTCTGCAGGGAGCTGTTTGCATAAATTCCTTGCAGATCAGGGAGAAAATTGATCCCCTACTTTTCACTTCCCTTCTTTTACTGGTTGTCACAACCTTAACAGTACTTGACATCAATGGGAGTTACATTGTGGACTGGGGGCAGTGTTTGGCCCTTAAGCGTAGTTTTTGCATGTTAATACATTAGCAACTGATGTCTTATTTGTTCAGTAACTGACAGAATAATGTACAGAAAGCATGTAAGTATGAAAAGGGGCTAGTTAGGTAATGTTCAGCAGAACATCTTCAAGACAACACTGCAACCACTGTATTTCAAATGTCAGGCTAATTATTATCAACATTTAAACCTTAGCGTGGGCCATTTTTAATAGCGGAATTTTTTCAGCAGGTACCATTAGGGGCAGAAAATGTCACATATAATTCTGCCATCACATTGTTCAAAAAAGTAAATAAACCAAGGAAACTTTCTAGAGACAGCAAAAAGAGCATCTTGTTTGCTTAAATCTGACTGTAGAATTAATTTGTCTGATGGTATGATTTGGTATCATTTATTTTAAGGAGGCATGGAGAAAGTTTGCTAGAATATAATGAAGTTAACTGAAAATAATGCTTGTCAGAGCTAGAGCCAGAGCCTTTTGCATGTAGTTTTTTGGAGATTCATACTTGTGGAGGTCCCAGTTGCTCTGGAGGCAGTTGAAGGCTGAGCTGCGGACTCTCTGGTAACCTCTTTACAGAAAATG
Organism: Falco rusticolus; assembly: GCF_015220075.1. Lineage (NCBI taxonomy): Eukaryota > Metazoa > Chordata > Aves > Falconiformes > Falconidae > Falco > Falco rusticolus. The sequence goes on from NC_051194.1 coordinate 26,299,416, forward strand.
AAACTTGAATATGATTCAGCACAAAATGGAATGCAATGCCAATAATTCAGACACTCCTCCTCTGGCCTGATCCATCCCTTACCATGTAAACACAACACTAAATGGCAAGTACCGCTGACACCTGGGGCACTACCTGTGCATAATTATGAGCATGCTTTGCTAGTGCAACTGTTAGACAGAATTATCATTAATTCCTGTGAAGTTCTGGATGCCGGTGTTGGTCTCAACATTTATTACTGCTCTTTAGTTGGCTTTTTGCTACACCTTAGAGTCAGATGTAAAATGACTGTGTTTTTTAAGACAGCCATCAGTGTGTTTTCCCTCCTGTTCAGTAATTGCAAGGAGGGCTTCTTTGGGTTCTTCTCTGTGGACTTGAAGTAACTTGTTTTCGTGCTGCCTCTATAACTCCATTGCCTGCATAAAGCTTGGGTGAAGCTTGAAGTTGCTTGCTTGACCTAGTGGAAAGAACAGAGTCTGAAGTTAGGGTACGTTGTGTAGGAGGGCTTTCATTTCTCAACACTGAGTGCAACTTTATGCATCATAAGTGCGAAAATAGTAATCAGCTTGAAATGCACTGAGTGTGCT
>NC_051194.1:26307500-26332500 GCF_015220075.1 Falco rusticolus
AATAAGAATTTTAATGCTTCATGTATCAATAAGATTTTAATAGCATACTTTGATCTGCTTGCCAGTCTATCACTTGATTGGCTGAGCGGCATCCATCTTCCTGAATCATCATCGACTTGTGTTTGTTTCTGGGAAATTATTTTTTTTTTTTAGTAGCTGTTGAACCATTCCTGGGTGCCTTTTGACATTTTATTTCTTACAAGTGAAGCTAAGTGAAAGATTAAAGCAGATTTTTCACTTAAATCTCAAATACTAAATTCTCTCACTTAAAAAAAAAAAAAAGATTGTATGTTTGTGCTTGTCTTCAAGTAAAGAAAGGCTGGCATTTAGGAGAAGTTGAAAAGGTGAGAAAGAATCTCTATGTATATTTATTTTCGCCTGTGAAAACCCTTTGGAGGGTTAAGTCTTAACCAGGCTGTATGTGTGAATACCTGTTGCACTTGAACTAACAAATTATCAGCAAGAAACCAAGTTTGACAGGCACTGTGAGGCAGGCTGAAACATCCATGAAAATAAGCCTTCCCCCCAGTGATGGGGCTGCACTCAGCCCCTTCAAAACGCTATTTTAAGTCACTCCAAACCCCCAGTCTCACAGAAAGTAAACCGATCCATGATAAATACACAGTAAATAATTCTACACGTATCATGCTCATTTGCATGTGAATTAACCCAATTTATGGCCATAAAGGCAGACTTTGTCAGCACACAGAGAGTGCACAGAAGACGCAAACAAATAGTGAGGGTAGAGAAGAGCTGCCCACAGTTGAAAATTCGTCACATTTCTGCACCACTTGATATTAATACATGCTACACTTCAAATGAGGTTAAAACGATGATGACAGCTCAGAAGATCTGTGTGATGATAGATAGAGATAGAGATACAAGAACTTCTTATGTCTTCCTTTTGTATTTGCAGTTTCTTCCAGGTACAGCTGTCACGGTGTCCGTTAACTGATTATTTCTTTTAAATACAGGGGGAGGGGGAAAAAACCCTAAAAAATTCCCTTTGAATCACCTGACTGCTTATTAGATTCAATATAGGGAAAATCCCTTCATTTACTCCAAACAAACAGTTCTGTTTTCCACCACTCGCTGTCATGTTTAAAGTAAATAAGTTCTCATCCATCCAGCGGGGCTGAAGTCATTCGGTTGCCAGAACAAAGCCATTGTGTGAAGGTCCACAAGAGCCCTTTTCTCTCCTTCCCTTAGCAGGATCTTCCCTCTCACTGCAGCGTGCTCCCTAGCTCTGTAAAGCAACCCAGTAACGTGTGAATGCTAAAAGTGTGCATGCTTCTTTCACAGAAGAAATGAAGGAAGATTATGACACTATGGGGCCTGAAGCCACAATTCAGACCACTGGAAACAATGGTACAGGTAAGGTCTTGCATGGTGAGAGCATCACTTTGCTTCGGTATCGTCTAAGCTTAGCTGTGCATGAAGGGGAGGAGCGGCCAAACAATTTCTTTGCTGTTGCCAGTTGAACAGTTGGGAACCATCTACATAATTCTTCTGGTTTTTAATATTTCCCCCCAATTCGATCACAACGGTGCAGCAACAAGCTCATCCGGTGAGAGTCCTTGCTACCCCTCCCGTGCTCCGCGACACGCCAGCCCCTACCTCCTTTCAACTGCATCCTTGTGAGCTAATAGTTTTCAGCGGTATGTTTTCCCAGCGAGGGCGAATCTCGTATAGTTTAAAGTAGCTGGACCAAGATACAGTAGTCTTTTAATGAGAGGGACTGTACAAAGAGTGTGATAATGAGGATGGGGTGCACCCTTCTTGGCAACCCCCGATTCACATGGTGCACAGAGTAAGCTACTTCAGAAACTGAAAACATCTTTTCAGCAAGACACACATAAACCCCTTACATAGATACACAGACACACACTTTAAATGCATATTTATGAGATTATTATGTTTCTGGCTAATCTTTTTTTTTTTTTCTCCCACTTGCCACATCTCTTTCTTTCCCCTCTTCTTGGAAATCAATACATTTTGTGGAACAAGAAAGGGGACAGAGATATTTAGCAGGTATCATCTCTGAGCTCTGTAGCAAAGCAAAACAGCAAAAGGTTTCTGTTACTATTTTCTAATCCAAACCAATTCAGGGGTTTACCATGTTCTTTCCAAAGGCCACAAGGCCCCGCTCCATCCTCAGCACAGCTGAATGCCATACGACACCCAATGTTTCTTTTGCATTTTGTCACAAGTCAAGATGTTGCAGATAGCCCTGATTTACAGGGTTAAAAGTAAGTTTTCTACTGTAAGTATATTTCTATGCATTCCATTATGCGATTTAGTTCATAGGTAAAGCCCTCTACAAATATTACTGTAAAAGGTGGTACCTAAGTCTTGCAAGGATTTTATTACTCACACTTTCCTAATGTTGGTAACACCCACATAAAACCCCAATGCCTTTATTAAGTAACACAAGAAATTTACTTTGTAATTCTTGAGGGGGAAAATAATAGGAAAATAAAGCCATGTCACTGCTTTTCTCATCCATTAGTTTTATTATGCATGAAAGGAGGTGGCACCGAGGCACAATTTATCATTACGTGTATAGTTAATGATGTTGCCCTACAGAACTGGATAGATATGTATTTTAAAAGCTTTATTATTTCCAAGGGATGCTAATTAAGTGACAGATTGTGCTTAGCACTTGGAGAAACAGGACTTTAAGAGACGTCTGATTCAGAAATAAGACTTGATGGTTATCTGGATTACCATTACCAGAGCCTTTGAGGTCCCCTATCAGTGCAATGTGACTTCCTTTGCACATATTTTCCTTACCATAACAGGCCTTGACTCTTTCATACTTGCACTGTGGTCTGCTTGAGGGGGAAGACTTCGTGTCCTCTTAGCCCCTTCCCTTCCAATATCTGATGGTCTCTTCTGCCTTCTCGACTTTGGCTTCACGGCATCTCTCTGGGGGCAGGGTGCCGTCGAGCTCCCCCCAGCTCTGTCACTAACTCTGTGTGGGGTCCACGGGGTGTCCTGCTTCTTCTGAAACCAGTTTTCTGGGGGGAAAAGATAAGGGTTGCCCCTACCCAGCTTGGTGTGCTGTGGACTCGTGGCTCAGAGAGTGCTTTGCATTTAGGCGGTCTGCATTTAAAATGCAAAAGCTGCTCTGGGTATCGCACCTGGCAATTTTTTCCCTAATGTCCTGTGCAACAGTCCCACCTCTCTTTACTCCAGCTGCTCTTTGCTGTGATGGGCAGCTTGCTCAAGTAACTCTTATGAGCTGTCTAGTGCTCTGCTACCATTTAATTCACATCTTTTATCACTGAGGCGTTCCCAGCCACCTCCTTTAGGGGAGGCTGATGCCTGGGCCGCTTGGGTAGAACACCTTTCTCTAATGGCTGCGGTCTCCAAAGTTTCTTAGGAGAGATGTCAGGTTATTTAGTCATATTAAATCATCTGATAAACTAGATGCTTTTGCCGGTCTTTTCACCTTGACTATTAGGAGCTGCAGCATCCTTCATGCAGAGTGAAAACTTCTCCAGCTTGCCTGTTGCAGTGCCTGGGCTGTTATTTGAGGAGGAAAGGGAAGAGGTCAGTCCCTGAGACATTGGAGATCCTTTCTAGCTAGTCTGGGAAGTGTCCAAAGTTTTATTCTTCAGCCTCACCGTAGGCCTTAGGCCTGTCTTGAGTGTCTGGCCTCAATTTTTCCCTGCAGCTGGTAGGGGGATTTAATACTAACTAATAAAATAGCTGAGGTGAGGCTGAGACTTGACCCACTGAAAGAAGTTGGATCGGTGACTCCATCTTCAGCGAAAGCCATACCACAGTGACCTTCTGATCTCCAGGATAGCCCTTTAGGACTTCCTACAGGTTGACACGGGCTCTGCCAGATGGACCAAGGAGGTCTTTCTCACCTAATAGACTGTGCCTCTCCCTCCTGACACCAGATCTCACAGTGCTCTATCACCTGGGCTGAGCACAGAGATAGATGATACGGTGTCAGACTCCTCACATACATCCAGCTGCAAAGTTGCTGTAGATGCACACAACAACTGCGGTGTGCTTGTAGCATCATATTCATTGCAGGAGGTCATTAGCAGAGAAAGAAAACTAAAAGAGAAAATCTCTGTTATTAAATTATTCTACCATTGTCAGAGTGGCCACTTCCTAGCAGTACTGAAAAAAGAAATCTTGTTATCTATACATTAATCAACTATATTTTTATAATGAGCCATGGAGGCTTTATAGTGGAAAAGCAAAAGTAACCATCAGAGTGAAAATTTGAGTCTTTGGTCCTGCTAAATTAATTTGTAAATATTTCTAGGGATTTCTGAAACAATTACTTGGCAAAATGATGTTTTGCAGAAGGGTATTTTAAAATGTGAATGAATAAATTCCTATAGTTTATGTTATTGTACCTGTTACGGTTATTACAACTGCGATGTTTGCAGAAAACAGATTAATAAGTTTCCTGTAAACGCAAAAATTTTCCTGGTTTCTATTACTAACATCTGACAAGCTTCAAGTAAAGATCTCTTAATATAATTTAAAGAAGGGGAAAAAAACCCCAAAACCAAAAACCTTTGGAGGGAGGAAAACAGAAGTAAAACTTGGCAGGTTGGAGGACAGGCCGTTTTCAGGCTGTAATCTGTGTGTACCAATGGGGGCCTCTCACTTCCTGGCTAATGAAGGCTGTGGTTTTATTAGCTTTGTTTGCGATTAAGGGCAGCTATCACCATCTCGCAGGACGAGTTCCCACACAAAATAACTGGTCTCCCAAGCTCCTCGAACCTCTCTCTCACTTTATCTTGAAAGGTCCTAAATGCCTCCAAAGATAGCTTTCCTTAATGTGTTTTATTTTTATGTGACATGGCCACATCAGCTTTTGGAGCTGAAAATATTTCTGCTCTCCAGGCTACAATAATTAATTAAAAAAAGACTTATTTGGTGAGGTCACCCGCCGTAGATTTCGCTGAAATTCTTGCCTCGCAGGAGGAGATGTGCAATGTGTGTTCCATGTCAGCCCACGAAGAATCTGGGAACATGACTTTCTGCATGGAAAACAAATTAGGGCATGGAGGGGGGAAGCAAGCTTCCCCCCCTGAAATTGGGAGAGAAACCTAATGGTTATCAGATGCGTCTTTTTAGTAACACTGAGTGAGCTTCCAGCCATGTCTGAATTGTCAGTAACATCGCTGGTGACAAACCAGATACACATGGTCATCTTTTGCTATTTATGTTAATCTGCAGTGTTGCAGCACTGGTTGTATTGTTTCAGTTAAGGATCTGTCAGCTTTTCCACTAAATCCCCTTGTTTTTAGGGGTTTATAATGTAGACATAAACATTTGCTTTAGCTCCCGGATTGCGTGTACAGACATAGAAACTAAATAATCCAGAGAATTAGGAAGCCAAGGCCAGTAATATTGCAGCAGTCCTCCACAGCCTGTTGGGTAAGCCTCCAGATAGACTTGGGGGCCGGGAAGGAAGAACCTCGTTTGGGTTCGAATTTGTGACTGAAGCTCCTAATATTAACTCAGGCCTTGCCCAGTGGCTAGAATCCTCACCCTATAAATGCCGTTGCAAGCTCTAACACACACCCACACCCCCCCCCCCCTTCCCGAGCCTGCCTGGAGGAGAATGATGCATGGAGCCATCCCTTGGAGCCCTTGTCCCACCCTTTCCCCTTCCTGCTCCCATATCTCCTCTCTGGAGAAAAACTCTCTTTCCCTGCTTCACAGGTAGCATTTACTGGGTCATGTCCTGAATCTGGCAAAAAATAAACTTGCTTTCCTTGGTTCTGTTGCTCAGCCAAGAGAAGGAGCAGGGATGGGGTAGTGCTAAGCCAGCGGGTGGATGGTCTTGCAACAGTTGGAAGACCTAGGCATAGTGAGGACTGAAAAGTCAGGTTTCCAACATAAAAACTAATGTCTCAGCTTTGTTCTGATAAAAACAAAAAGCCAAAACCTTGTGCAGGTGGTGTACTTCAGTGACCACCATTTTGTTATGTTTCTCTGCCAGCAACAAAATGGAGGTAAGGTACTTGGTCATGTTCTCTGTACTCACACTCCCCTTCTCTAGAAGTTGCGCTTTTTTTGGGGAAAAAAAAAAGATGTTGTTTCTCATGCTAAGGACAAATGATAGCAGGAGTTACAGAAGGACCAAGGGAGGAGCTCTGTGGGGTTGCAGAGACTCCCTACCAACCGCTGAGATAGGAGCAGAAGTTTCCTTCCAAAACCAGGGTCCCGAGCCCTGTGCCATTTGGTCACTGTCACTAAAATACTGCAGAACAGTTGAGAAGCTGCTCAGCTCATACGAAAAATAGGGCATATTTGTCTCAGCCAGAGGATTTGATTTTTATCGGCTAAGGGGATGAGGTTTGCATAGAACAGTATCTACTTTTATTGATGATGACAAGATCAGCGCTTCAAATCAGGCGCTTTCAGGTTTCCAGTTTGCCCCAGTCAGAGGCCACGTCTCATTCTGACTGCCAGAATCACCTTGCATTTTTGTAGGAAGCCGAGGCACAGTATTTACTCATTTCTAACCACCAAGGAGCTGGTTAGTCTCTCATTTCCAGTGGTTACAAACCAGCAGAAACCTGTAGGGCCATAATCCCTTTGATTTTTGTGAGTTGACTTCATATTGCTACCTGGCATCAGTGAGAGCAGAATCGTGCCATTTAATATTTTACTTTTACAAGACCTGTAGAACAGTTTATGGTGCTGCCTCATTTTCTTATTTCACCTAAGGAGAAATACATTAAAAATGTAATCAATCATAAGCTGTTCTTTTTATTTACGGTCAGTTAAAAACAAGTGTCTTTAATTCCCTGACACCAACAATCTTCCAAGATTTGTTACGAAAAAAAATAAATTGAAGAAAATTATCAACTCCTTTTTAAATATATTTATATTTTATAAATACAACGTTTCTACTTTTTATAATTATATTCATATTTGTCTTTAGGCTCGCAGAGTTTTTAAGGTCTTTTCTGTAGGCAGTGTTCATACATGGAGGGGAAAAGTATATTTTTAGTAACAGGATGTTTTGTGGTTGAGCATATATTAAGTTTCATGGACATTGCATGGACAATACAAAATTAAGTTCATATTTTAGGAAAAGAAGGAAAACTCTCTTACAGACTGTAAAAGTGGTGTTAGGCTTGGTATCCCTGTTATGGTCTAAAACATGTGGTTCTATTTGCAGAAATCTCTGAAGAAATATTTTTTTAAAAAACAATGTATTCTCCCATTGTAAGTTAATTTTTCAGGGAGGAAAAAAAAAAAAAAAAAAAGGAAGGTGTTGTGAGCAATTCTCTTCTTATGCCTGCCAGGAAGAGCAGCCTGAGGCAGGACCTGTCTTGGAGAAGAAGAGCTTTGGTCTTCACTACCTGCAACCACCGTCTCCAGTGCAGGGACTGTCTCAGGGGCTGTGGGATCTGGGGGCGGCTGAACTCAGTCCTGTAGGTTGAGCTGTGTTCATGCCAAAAGCTGTGGGTCCCCCAGGAGCCCCCTGAAGGTTCAGGTTCCATAGATGAAACATTACCTGCATTACCCAAGCCTCGTAAATGTCTCCTGCTGCCCCGCAGAGCCAGTGTTCTTGTTAATTTAACTGCCCACCCTTCCTTCCATCCACGCTGGTGGAAAGCTCGCATTAATTTTATTAGAAGCTGGAGCAAGACCGATGAGGGTGAGGATCCAGCTGCAGCCCCAGCCTTGTAGCCCCAGTACACCAGCTCAGCCATGTGTAACGAAGCTAAGGGACCCAAGCTCTCAGGCAGGGTGCACTCAAACCCCCTTTTCTTTTCCCCTTCTCTCCTTTTAGTGAAGAACGCAAATTGCACGTCGGACTTTGAGGAATATTTCGCCAAAAGGAAACTGGAGGAAGGAGATGGGCATGCAGTCAGCATAGCGGAGTACCTGCAGCGCAGCGACACGGCCATTATTTACCCCGAAGCCCCTGAGGAACTGTCTCGCCTTGGCACTCCAGAGGCCAATGGGCAAGAAGAAAATGGTGAGGCTGTAATTCATTTTTAGCCAGTATCCTGACCTCGTGCAGCTGTTGCAATTATAAATGCACTACATGCCTGGGTGTTTACCTTAAAAATTGAAGAACAGCTGCAGCGGCATGGAATTTCATGAGCAAAGATTGGGGCTGTAATTTCAGTGTATTGTGATTTTTTAGTCAGCAAATTTGTATTATCTGGCGGGTGAACTGAAGAGCTGAATGTAAACGGGAGGAAGGCTGCTGCTCTAGCTGGAAGTTTGGGAAGTTTCAATAGAGTATTAATGCAACAAAAGATGGGGTAGCCGGCCTATTGCTCTCTGACACCTTGATAAATAATTGGAAAAGCATCAGTAGGAAGGATTCGGTCAATGGCATGAGTAACACAATGAGCTGGGCCTGGAATGCAAATCACAAATTGATCAGGAAAAGTATTTCTTAGTTTCCCAGCCAGTGAGGTCGGTGTGAGGAGCGCTGCCCGTAATTAATTTCCTAGCGGGGTCCGGAGCGGGTCCTGTGAGTCTGCCGTGGGCGTGAGCGGGTGCCGGTGCCTCCCGCCGCCGGTTGGAAGCGCCGTCCCTCCCTCTTGGGCAGCAGATTGCAGCGATTCCTCTCATACCATCCTGGGCAATCAGCCCATGAGCTGCCATTGATTTGCTGACCTTTTGGCCTGCCTCTCTTTCCCCCCCCATCCCGGGGCGCAGACCTGCCACCTGGAACTCCAGATGCCTTCGCCCAACTGCTGACCTGCCCCTACTGCGACCGGGGCTACAAGCGCCTGACGTCCCTCAAGGAGCACATCAAGTACCGCCACGAGAAGAACGAGGAGAACTTCTCGTGCCCTCTCTGTAACTACACGTTTGCCTACCGCACCCAGCTCGAGCGGCATATGGTGACACACAAGCCAGGGACAGATCAGGTGGGGGGCTGGTTTTAAGTGATTTCTTTCTGTAATAACCCCTTAGAGAAACGATATTGCTTTGATTGGCAATCATTATTAATTTTTCATGGCATTTTGAAGATGCAGATCTTTTAATGGTAATAGCTTTAATTGAGGTCTAAATGATTTTTTGATGGTCTCTTCTAATATGATTTAATAGTCTTATGTTCACGATCGAATGAGTGTGTTAATTTCTAATTTAGAAATTTTATTTGCACTTTAACTTGACTTTAGTTTCGTTTTTATGTTCCTCAAAAAGTGAATGAAACTGTAGCATTTTAATTATACATTATTAAACATCTCAGCAATTTTAATTCCATTTTTCACCTAGTTTTACTTTGCAGTGTTGCAAATAGGAGCTCCAAGACATGCTAAAAGATCCGCTAATATTTTTTCATTACTTTTTGAGTAACCTTTTCAATCACGTGAAATTACGCGTATTTTGTATAATCGTTTGTTAAACATAATTACACATTTTCAGGATAACTCTTCCTATCCTACATATAGGCTATCATTTGTGATTGTGCCACTAACGCATGCATGCACTAGAATTGTGGCATCACTGTCATTTGTATAGCCTGGCAGCGTATCTGCAATAAATCAAAGCAGGTTTTTTCCTCGAATGTGATGCATGTAATATTATATCAGTGCTGCATTTAAGGAAATGCTGCGTATCGCAAACAGGTGACTGAGCTTCCCTGGTGCTCCTAAGCAGGCTGGCGACAGACCTGTGCCACAAAACTCTTTACCTACCAGCAGAAAGTCGACTCTTGTCCTCGCCGGAGTATTACCTCTGAAAACCCGTCTCATGAAGGGCTGTAATGGAAACTCAAATGGCATGGTTAAAACTTAAATAAATAGATACCTGTGTTGTGCCATGTAATAAAGGCTTTATGCTGTATTTATTTTTCTTAAAAAACCTGAAAATCAGGATCAGCTCTATTTCTTTTGGTAGGTTTTTCTCAGCATAAGGCAAATTCAGTTAGGCAAACACACATCTAACCGCACGATTTTTGCAATTAGCATTTTTAAGAGAACCATATCTTTTGCTTGATCTTAAATCAATTTAAATGATTCCAGAATGGTTTCTCCAGTTCTTTCCTTCCCGTGGCTTTTCCAGTAGACAAACACATTTTCACATATGTATTTTTCCTAACCTGATCCACCGTAAGGTTCTTTCTTTTGCTTCGTATCATTAAAAACGCCAGGGGGAAAAAGGAGCAAAAAAAAACCCCGCCTGGATATTTATCCAACGTAACTGCCTGAAATTTCACATGCGAGAGCGCGCTGGTACTGGCGCATTATGAATGGTAGCTTTGGTGTTGAAAAGTCCCCTCATTTGCTCATGGCATTTACAATTAGTAAATTAAAATGATTGTATCATATTAACAGTGGCACAACTAAAGTTTATAGTAGTCCTCGGAGGGCGATGGGGGGAGACAAAACAGCTGTTGCTGTTTGTTTATGCAACTCAGCAACATATGAGCGCGGGTCCCTCAATGGCGCGCGGCGGGCTGGGCTCTGCTTGATCTTTGAAGGTTGCTGCTGTTTGAACAAACCTCCCTGTGTCCCATGTAACACCATCTGTCTCGCCAGGAATGTGGGAAGAGGCAGCACACCCTCGCAGTTGTCATACCGTTTCGGTGCTGCCTTTCCACACCCCCCCCCCCCCCTTCTTCCTCCCCCACCCCCCACCCCTTTCCCCCGCTTCTTGCTCCTGCAATAGGCTTTTGTGTCGTGGCTGCCTGCAGAAGGCTGACCTCCTACCTTGAGCATCCAGAATGGTTGGCTGCATTATTCTGAATATTCTACATTTTTTATTTTTTTTTCCCCAAATTCAAAGTCACGGGGCTTTTCTTGCTTGTTGCAAAAAGGTCAGCTGCCTTTGTATCCTTATGCCACTTTTAACTTTCAACTTTCCCTCGCCCCTTAGAAAGAGCGCTGAGGGAAAACATGGCATGGAAGGTAGCTCAGGTCTTCCCTGCTGCTCTGTGATTTTAGAAAACATTTCCAGCAGCAGCTCATGCCGAAGACACAGTCTCTTCTGCTTGATAATGAATTAAATCTTACACGAAATGCCACTAACGACAGTGTTTCTGTCTTTCCTACACATGCAGTAAACAGAATTTTTAAACAAGCCGAGTCCCACATGTTCAGAATCTGCTAGGAATATTAAGAGCCACAAATCTTCTTATAAAACAGTTTCTCTCATCGTAAGATACCTTAAAGCAACACATTTTTGATGAGAGACTTAGGAAATAATTCTAAAGCAAATATCGAATGCTCATGTGAAAGTACTTTCTCATTTGTTTCGGTTTACTGCCAACACTTTGATTTTTATTGCAACACTGATGAGACAAATAAATGTACATGCAGACCTTTTGGTCCGCTTGATAAATTCAGATCCACATTAATTTTGTTTTTGTTTTTTAAGCTAGAAATTCATGGTTTCTCTTGCATAAAATTCATGTTGGTATCTTTTTTTTTTTTAATTTCTTTCCCTCCCAGCACCAAATGCTGACCCAAGGAGCAGGCAATCGCAAGTTCAAATGCACTGAGTGTGGCAAGGCCTTCAAATATAAACACCATCTGAAGGAACACCTGCGAATTCACAGTGGTGAGTAGCGGAGGTGCTGGTGTGCTCATTTGCATTTTGTTTAATTAGCTGAGTTTTAAAGACTGCTTAAAATTTACACAGTTCTGCTTCTGGCTTCTTGGAGCTACTAAGGTATTTTGTAAGTGATATCTGAGTCATCCTCATTTATCATGCTGTTAATACCACGGTCTCGCTGAAAGATTTGGAAATAGTAAAGCTTCCTGCAAATAATATAGATTGTTTGTTCGGCAGTTTGAATCCAGAAGCGTTCGCTCATTTCTGTGCAGTCGGACCCTGAAGAGACCATTATATTTTCCATAACACAAAGTCCCCCCAAGTGAAATACAGTCCATATTCTCAGATAACAAGTAAGCGCAAAGCTCCTCATGTTGAATGACTGGTGCGTTTGGGCTCTCCTGCTTGATGCAGCAGTCGGCACACGGAATGCCACTGGGCTCTGTCCAGGAACAAACCTCCAGCAATGCCGATGTGGAGGTTCTAACATCAGGACTCAGGTTCTCCTACCAAATTAATTTCCAGTGAAAATTCCTGGGTTTTGGAAGGGAAAAACCACAATCAAATTTGAACAGTCTGGAATTGATTTGACTCCCTTTGCCACAGGTTGCTTACTTGTGACTTGCAATGGTCAGTCTGGGACCAGTCTCACGCCTTGGTGGCTGTTGCCTGCTGGAGACCATGGGTCCAAACTGACCTCAAGACCCCTAGAAAGAGGAAGGTAAAGCAGTGGTGGTGTGTGGCCGTATTCATAGACTTAATATTCTCCCCACTGATCAGTCGAGTATCAAATGCGATCGCTTGCCGTTATAGCAGCAAAAATGATAATTAACATTTGGTTTTAATTATCATTTTAGGTGAAAAACCATATGAGTGTCCAAACTGCAAGAAACGTTTCTCCCATTCTGGCTCCTACAGTTCGCACATCAGCAGCAAGAAGTGTATTGGTTTAATCTCTGTAAATGGCAGAATGAGAAACAATATCAAGACGGGTTCTTCTCCTAATTCTGTATCTTCCTCTCCTACTAATTCAGCCATTACACAGCTGAGAAATAAGCTGGAGAATGGCAAACCACTTAGTATGTCTGAACAAACAGGCCTACTGAAAATTAAAACAGAACCACTAGATTTCAATGAATATAAGGTTCTTATGGCCTCACATGGGTTTAGTGCAACTAGTCCTTTTATGAATGGTGGACTTGGAGCAACCAGCCCCTTAGGAGTTCATGCGTCTGCTCAAAGTCCAATGCAGCACTTAGGTGTAGGGATGGAAGCACCATTGCTTGGGTTTCCTGCGGTAGGCAGTAATTTAAGTGAGGTGCAGAAGGTCCTACAGATTGTGGATAACACGGTTTCCAGGCAGAAGATGGACTGCAAGGCTGAAGAGATCTCCAAGTTGAAGGTTTACCATATGAAGGATTCATGCTCTCAAGCTGAGGAACAAGGAGTTACCTCCCCCAATATTCCCCCCGTGGGTCTTCCAGTAGTAAGTCATAATGGTGCCACTAAAAGTATTATTGACTATACATTAGAGAAAGTCAATGAAGCCAAAGCTTGCCTCCAGAGCTTAACCACAGACTCAAGGAGGCAGCTCAATAACATTAAGAAAGAGAAGCTGCGAACCCTAATAGACCTGGTAACTGAAGACAAGATGATAGAGAACCATAATGTATCCACTCCATTTTCATGCCAGTTCTGTAAAGAAAGCTTTCCTGGTCCCATTCCGTTGCATCAGCATGAGCGTTACCTGTGTAAAATGAATGAAGAAATCAAGGCAGTCCTTCAGCCTCATGAGAACATGGTTCCCAACAAACCTGGAGTGTTTGATAAGCAAACCCTCTTGCTGTCATCAGTACTTTCTGAGAAAGGAATGACTAGCCCCATCAACCCATACAAGGACCACATGTCTGTACTTAAAGCATATTATGCTATGAATATGGAACCCAACTCTGATGAACTACTGAAAATTTCCATTGCTGTTGGCCTTCCTCAGGAATTTGTGAAGGAATGGTTTGAACAAAGAAAAGTCTACCAGTATTCAAGTTCCAGGTCACCATCACTGGAAAGGGCCAGTGCCAAGGTGGCGCTGGCTGCCACCAACAACACTCCCACTAAAGACTCTTTGTCAGCCAGATCTCCAATAAAGCCTGTGGACTCTATAACTTCACCATCTATAGCTGAACTCCATAACAGTGTTACTAATTGTGATACTCCTCTCAGGCTAACAAAACCTCCTCATTTTACCAATATTAAACCAGTTGATAAATTGGACCACTCTAGGAGCAATACTCCTTCTCCTTTAAATCTTTCTTCCACATCTTCTAAAAACTCCCACAGTAGTTCTTACACTCCAAACAGTTTCTCTTCTGAGGAGCTTCAGGCTGAGCCTTTGGACTTGTCTTTACCAAAACAAATGAAGGAACCCAAAAGTATTATAGCCACAAAGAACAAAACAAAATCTAATAGTGTAAATTTAGAACACAACAGTGTTTCTTCATCATCTGAAAACTCAGATGAGCCACTGAACTTGACTTTTATCAAGAAGGAGTTTTCTAATTCAAATAATTTGGATAAAAGCACTAACCCAGTATTTGGTATGAACCCATTTAGTGCCAAACCTTTATACACAACACTTCCACCACAGAGCGCTTTTCCCCCAGCCACTTTTATGCCACCAGTCCAGACCAGTATTCCTGGGCTGCGACCATACCCAGGACTAGATCAGATGAGCTTCCTACCACATATGGCCTATACTTACCCAACTGGAGCAGCTACTTTTGCCGATATGCAGCAAAGGAGAAAGTACCAGCGGAAACAAGGATTTCAGGTAAATTGTTGCAACCCTTTTCTTTTAAAAAGCTTGAATTTAGTATTTTGTGATATAACCTTTACCAAAAGAAAAAAGCCCAGAGCTATATTCAACATTTCCAACAATATTAGCAGAGTTTATTTTAGTCTGAACTTGCAAAGATGCACTGCAATAGGAAAAGAAAAGGAAATTACCTTTAAAGAACCTCTGCTTGGATTAGAAGCAGGATCAATGCCTTTGAATAGGCATAACACTTACGGTTTTATTCTATGAAGAGCTCACCTGTTTCTTATTAGAATTGTATCTAAATTATAATAATAATATTGATGATGAAGTCCATGAAAAATCCCATCCTGCAGAATAAAACCCACCAAACTTTGTAGGGAAGCTGATCTTTGCAGGGCATAACTACGTTTCCCCACGGGGAAAAGGAGCAGTGGGAGACCCCTTAGGAAACACCTTGACACTTGGACGCAAAGCTGTGTCCCTCTAAGCAGAGGTCCCTATGGCCTTGGAGCAGCTCTGTTCCATCGAAAGCCCTCAAAGCTTCCTTCTCCATGTTTTATTGTGGATCGTTCACCCACTGTGCACCGGAAAGGCGTTCTCTCTTCTCATGAATACCTGGGGGATGAGACACGTTGGGGTGTTGCTTCACCGTTGCCCCTTTCTTCAGCCCAACTACTGCCCTTCCCAGACTACCAGTCCTCTAATCCTGCCAGTCATCTGGAACAGCTTTGAAAAACCCCAGAGATTAAGCAAAATTATTTGGAGAGGTAGCAGCCAAGGCCCTTAATTGCAAACAAAGTCTTTGCCTGGACTTGTAATCTGGGTCAGCACTTCTTCCTGCCTGGGTACAACCTTCAATCCTTTTCTCAGGTGGTCCCAGAACCAACATAGGAGTAGAAAAAGACTTCACCGCTTGCGTGCCTACAGCAAAGAGCTGCTCTACAGAAGTCACATACTTTTATAGCTTTTTGCCGGACGTTTTCAGATATAATGTACAGAGTTTAGTTAAATGAGATTAACTGATTATAGATTAATAATTTTTTTTATTTTTTTTTTACATTTGTGCATGTTCCCCTATGTCCTATTATGGTCTATTAGTAATTTTACTGACTAGTAAATCTTTTATAGTTTCAAATGTGAAAATCAGGTATGGTTTTACATTACAGGCTGTAATCCTTCTTTGCACAATAGGAGCATAAATAGCACTGCACCTCCATAACAGCTGTTCCACTATTCCAATTTACAGTACATCTGCCCTCTTTGTAAATGTATTTAAGCCTATTTAATCTTCTCTAATATTAATTAGTGCAAACCTAGTCTAAGAAAACTGAACTGTGTGATAGCAAATGGAAATGTATGTTATCATGCAAGTTTGCACTCTCTTTGGATCAAGACAAAATAAATATCAAGAAATTTAATAATTTACTGATCCACATTCATTATTGCTTAATGCTGAAGGCTGTTTTAACATAGATAGAACATTGATAAAAAGTGTTATTAATATTCCCTATTTCAAATTACAAAATTAAATATAAAAATATAGCTTGAGGCCTTTAGTCGGGAGACATACATTTAAATGGATTGCATAATAATAACATTTGTACCTAAATATAAAATTCAATTAAAACCTTTCTACAGATACAGAATATATCCAAGTTTCAGTGTTTTGAAGGGAATGATCTCTCAGCTGTTGCTTACACTTACCCCTTTTAAATACTGCAATACCTTCAGCCGTCCATGAAGAGCCTCCCCTTTGCTTTTTCTGGTCCTTGAAAATATTTGGTGCTGGTATGATAAATAGTGTCCGCTTGTGTAAATCATACGATTGCAGAGTGCTCAAAGCCCGAAAGTTGGTTCGAGGCACAGAAGTGGAAGGCTCCTCGTTATTCCCACAGTTCCCATCAGCTGTAGTTTCACTGTCAATGGGTTCCTAAGCTAAGAGGGACCCCCACCTTAAGCAGACATGATTTTAACTTTTCTGGGGTGGTTGATTCTTCTGTGAGAAGGAGCAGTGGTGGAAGTGGGTGTTGCTGACGAGTGCTTCCTTGGCAGGGAGAATTGCTTGATGGAACCCCAGACTACATGTCCGGCCTTGACGACATGACGGACTCTGACTCCTGTCTGTCCCGAAAGAAGATCAAGAAGACAGAAAGTGGCATGTACGCGTGTGACTTATGTGACAAGACATTCCAGAAGAGCAGTTCCCTGCTGCGACACAAATACGAGCACACAGGTAGGGCAGCTGCAGCGCCAAGAGGAGGGGTGAGCTCCCTGCTATGCTCTTCGCAGTCTTGCACAAGTACACTTGTGCAGCGAGCAGTTTGGCAGGTGCTGAGGCTTTCCACAGGGAAGGAGTAATAACTTTTGCTCAGTTCAACTTATTTTTTATTTTTTTTTAATGGGTATTGCTTGGTGAAGTGCTGTTGGATGTGATGGGGTGAGTCTTGTCAGGTGCTGAGTGCGGTGACGATGCTGGCACTCAGCATCTCACAGGATGAGCTCTCTTCAAATGAGGCAGGCTCTAGCACTCAGAACTGCAACTTGGTCAGTGCAAAGTCTGGCATGGGAAGGAAGAGGGACAGTGTATTTCTTGTTTCTTAGACACTATCTGACCCTGCACCATTTAATCCAATAGAAAAACTTCCACTGACGTTAGCAGCACAAAAGCTGGCTCTGGCCAAGTTATCTGAAAATAAACAGCTCACGGGGGTTGTTCTCACTGTGATTTTGTGTGCCAGCAGTGCAAGCAGGTTGCATTTCACTTTTTCACTTCTCAGTTAATGCCCAGGGAAAGTTTCCTCCTTTTATGAGTAGGAACTGATTTTTGTCTAGTTCAAGGAAGCTTGCCAAAGCACACCGTAGATTGTCAGTTTAAAAAATATTTTGGTTTGAAAAACCCCTCCATCACACCTATGCTGGCTGTGGTTCCTTTGCAGGCAGTGCTCTCTTCCCCACTCTCAGCCAGGATAGGCATGAGCCCAGAGGTGGAGAGGTCTCCGAGGGGGACACATCGGCTCAGCACATTTCAGTTAGGGGAAAATAGGACTGGAGCTCCCCAAATGATAGAGATATCAGGTTATGTTAGACAAAGGGAATGTGAATTATCAAGTGAATTATTGTGGAGCAAGACATAAACCAAACTCCAACATCCTAGAGTTAGAAAAAGCTTACTCAGGAGGAAACTTTCCTTAACTTTGAAAGCTGAGTCCCACTTCAGGAAATGAAGCAAGTCACATCATCCTTCAATCTCACCATGTGATGGTAAAAAACTTATACCTCTCTATTAATACATCTTCCAGGCTGCACATAACCATTTGACATTTCACATATGAAAAATTTACAATTCAGAAGTGGACCGTGCCTTTTAAAGAAAATTCTTTACTTTGTTATTTTACCTTCTTATTCTTTTCTTCCAAATTTTAAGCTAATCCCACACAGGAAAATAAAAAAGGAAGTTAAAATACATGTAGGATTAGGAGAGAAAATTAAAAGCAACATTTTGGACTAGATCGGTTAGTTCATTGGTGGAATGTGCTTCCCACTACATTATTCAGATCAAATTGTTTATTCAGTAGAAGAAGCTTTGAAGGCTTTACGTCCCTGCACCTTTCCTCTCCTGAATGATTTTATTACAGCCATCTGCAAACATTATGGTTTACTACGCTACTACCGTAAAGCTCTTATGTTAGAACTGGCCTTCATATATATCGGGATCTGGACATATGGTTGAATCCCATAAAGTTGGTAGTCCATAAGGTCGACAGACATATGGTTGAAAGGCTGAAAATTTGACAAGCTGAAATGTGTGCAATCACCTTGATTTGCAAAATAAACTGCATTTGTAAAAGCAAAAATATGTTCTGGTCTTTAAGTAGCATGGGAACCTACTGCCTAGAAAAATACCACACAGCTGCAGTGTAGGGACTTTCTCCTTCTTCTCTGCTCTGCCCTTTCGGGCTTCTCAACTTTACGTCCATCAGCTTTATGGGAGTCAGCCTTATGATTCAGAACGTGTATATGGTGTCATATTTAATATGCTAGAACTACGGCACATCATCAAGCTCGAGCGCGGCACTTAGAGACAGGAAGGATGGTCTTGTGGCAGAGGCACAGGCACTGAGGCTAAGCGCGCCGGGTGCTCTTCTGCCTTGCCACAGACTTCCTCTGCAAATTTCAGCAAATTGCTTCATCTTTCTCTCACCTTCGCCCATCTTTGAAATAGAGGGAAATGATACCAGCCCGCCTCTCCAGGGTGTTGTAAATCTTAATTCATGCAGGCTGAAATCCTGTGATGCAACTCGCTATACAAAGTGTGAAGTATTATTAAGGACGCGTTTGCTTTCGTGGAGCCTCTGCGCGTCACGCTAACATTGGAGGTGGTTGGGAGCGCCGCAGACCTTGGCTGGGCTAGCCTCCATAACTGATTCACAGCCTTCAGGAGGCACATTTCACTGGGGCTTTGGCTAATGGCTTAGCATGCATCTTAAGTGAATTTCAAATTGAATTGATAGTTTTGGAAAAAACATTAATGACATAGGTGCGAAACTGCACTCCGTGTTCAGTGGAAGGAATCGTATTGAAAGTAACAGCATCTTCTGCATTTGGGGTCATTGTAAGAGTAGGGCCACATTTTTCAATCAACTTTTTGAAACCTAAAGAAGAGAAAAAGCTGGTTTTCTGAGTGTGCTGCTGTTTTCTGACTAGCTGATCACAATCCGTTGTTACTTCATAAAGACATATTTTAGGAGGAATTGGAACACTTCCTGTATTTCCTGGAGAAGCACAAATAGTGGATGTTGTTTATGCTGATGTCTTTTTTCCTATGTAAAAAAATACGTGCTTTTTAGGTCTTTTTTCTGATATTTGAACAATCAGATTTTTGTTTGTTATCACTTCTCATGGTCCGCACACCTACTGCAACCTATGCCAGATGGTTAAAGAAGTCAGAGAGAGGACACATTCCTGTTTTGCAGCCCCTAAAGATTTACCCCAGAGAAATTATTTAGAGCAAAAAATAACATTGACAGGTAAAACTACATGAGCTGCCTTAATCACGTGCTACACCAACTGTTGTAAAGGAGAAAACAGGGATGTCACAGGTATTGCAGTGGAGCCAAGTTCTGTGCCAAGGAAGGAAGAAGAATGGGATTTGGCCAGTTCTTTGTGTCAATCTGAGAACTTTTGGTAGGACCATGTGGTTGCAGATCAATGAGCTCTGTGATTACCTCTGTATGCCACGTCTGCCACAGCTTGAGCACAGCAGAAAAAGGGGCCTAAATTTCACAATCCATTGTCTTTCATTTATGCAGTATTAGCAGTATTCTGCAATAGCTTCTAGCTTCATATGGACAAGGAGAATTTATTTTATTACTGTAATGAGAGAATTACGTTGGTTCTAGCTGATCTGAAATTTAGTGTAGAGGTCATTGTTTGTTGCAGGAACAAATTCTGCCATGTTAATTTTGGGATGCCATTTAATTTTAAAAGAAGTTACGTGTGCCTCTTGGAGTTTGAGCTTCACAAGGTCCTACTTCTTTAAAACCAGGGGATGCAGCACTGTAATTACGGTGCAGAGCGTGGCAGGTAGCACGGGAATTAAGTGCTCACATTATTTTCCTGTGAAGTCTTATGAACTTTGGTCAGGCTGAAATTAGTTGAGCAGATACTGCGTGCGTCTAATCTCAGCTTTCTCCAAGCTGCTTAGCACAAGGTTCAAGACACTTTCCTTACTAAAGGTGAAGAAGATGGTTGCCTTCATGGCAAAGCATGTGGTGAGCACAAAGATCTTTGCATTGCAGATAAGGAGGGAAAACAGCAGTAGGTAAGTGAGCAGGAGAGCAAACAGAATGGAGCATCTAGAAACAGAAATATCCTGGCTCCTGGGTAGAAATCCAGCCTGCCAACGCTGCATTGGGCTGATTCAGGAGTAAGGTGAAGGTTAGTGTTTGTTCGGATGTTGTCAACGCCCATGTCTGCTACACACCAGCTTTATCGTAGCTTCACAAGGAAACTTGCAGCGTGCCTGCTCTGCAACAAAAGCTGGAAACAGTTTTTCAGAATCCTACCTAGAAATTTTAAATCCTTTCATTGTTGTTCTATATTACATCATATTCTATTTTATTACTTGTGTGGGCTGCTGAGGGCCTCATAGCTGTGCTAGTGCTTTCATCCTTTCCTTTTCCACTGTATATTTTATTAAGACCTTTTTTTTATTTTTGTAGCTTTCATGCTGATGCAAGCACTAGTTTTATTTCCAGATTGATTCTGTAAACTAAATATTGTTCTTGAGCCTGGTAGCAAATCATCTCTCTTTGGCTAGTATTTTGAATTCCCAGCTCAGGAGTTTTCTTTATTTAGAGCTTGATTCATAAAAAATTTACATGCTATTTAAAGATTATTTTTTCTTGCTTTACTCTGATACAAGTTTAGAATTCCCTATTTTACACTGAGATAAAGAAAAAAAAAAGGGATATATTCTAGGCTTGTGAAATTTGCTCTGCAGGCAAGGTCTCCCATTCAAAACGGAACAGGTGCAGCTTGGGCAATTATATATAAATTGCATTTATCTTGCACCTTTGACCGCTTCGCTGTGCTCTGGCCTCTAATCCATCTCCATTGGGACTACATCTAACATCCAAACCCCCAAGCAGCTTCAAAAGATCTGCCTTTAAAAAATATAAACAAACTGTCACAAAAATGTTTCCTTCTTTCCTCCAAAGAGTGGGATTTCTGTTTGGCCCCCTCCCATAGAAAAAAGACCCACTTGCCTTAGGCAAAGGATGGGTGATATTTAGTCTGGGACCAGTGATGGCTTATGATCTGATGTCTTCTGACTTCTATACCACTGCAAATGGGCAACACACAGCTTTTCAGTCACAGACCTTTAGCCCAGGAAGATTGAGATATACTTACTGTTAGAGATTTCTTTGTTGTTGTTTTGCTTTAACAGAAATGCAATTTTAGAGACTTTGCAAAGAGATTAGTTATAATTTCCCCTCTGTAAATTGAGCACAAGCCCCTGTGGAAACCTCTTTTTGGAAATGATGGGATGAGAAAAAGCCTAAACACTTCCTTTACATATTTGAGAGAGATTTATCATTTAGTTTCATTTCAGTGAGAAGCCACTTCACTGTGGCTTCTACATCATGCATCCACCTGATGACACACAAGTGTTTTTGAGCCCTCCTGTGAGCTGCCTCTCTCCTAACTCCATCCCACATGGATGACACAGATCATCTCATATGAGACTGGGTAAAACCTGGGAGGTGGGGTGTTCGCATCTGCTTCCTTTCAACCCATCGCCATCTCATGACATTGCATGACAACGTTCTTACTGTGTGATAGCTAAATAGATGATAAAGCATCCAGGGCTACCTACAGTTGTAGGTTCTCCCCATCCACCTACAATTGTAGACTTCTCCCATCCACCTACAGTTGTAGGTTCTCCCCATCCACCTACTGTTGTAGTTTCTCCCCATCCACCTACAATTGTAGACTTCTCCCCATCTGCCTACTGTTGTAGTTTCTCCCCATCCACCTACAGCTGTAGGTTCTCCCCATCCACCTACAATTGTAGACTTATCCCCATCCCCAGTATAAAATACCTATACTTCAGCTTTATTTTATGACCTACTAATGCATTGTAAGGATTAGGCACTCCTTTTAAATGGCTGAAATACTGAGTTTTGAACACAGGGGAAAAAAATAATTCTTCTGCAAATGTTTGGAAACCTGATATATTTAAAAACATATTTCAATTAGTGTTGTAACAGCTGCATGCTGCACACTGCTAAGGTATGTTGTGTGGTGTCTGAACAAAGAACTTTGCTCAAGCTGTCATGTTCCCTCAGATCAAAACTGAGTCCTTGATATGATGGAGTAGACTCAATAGCTCTAGTATAGCCTTTTTAGTAATAATACAAAGTAATATGAATATATGAAGCATTTTAATCTTCTTGATTCTAAATTAATTTATAAGATATGGATGATTTCCTGCCAGGCTACCTCTGTGCTGGCTGGGGGAAGGCACCAGGTAGCACGAACAGGAGGTGCAGTGTTGAACCAACACCACGTGCAAAGGCTGAGCAAAGCAGGCAAAGACTGAGGGACAAGCACATCACCCAGCCTTGGGGAAGGGTGGGTGGAAGCAAGTTGGGATAAGCAGTAGAAGTGGTTGACTTCTTTTTGAGGAGAAGGAAAGTGCTAGGCAGCTGGATGGAGCACAGTGGTGGGGTGAGAAGGGTGTAGTGGGCATCAGAGGTAGTATGCATCAAAAAAAAAAATCAGGAAATCTGAAGTAATGGAGAAGGAGCGGTGCTATGGAGAACTGGAACAAGACAAGGGTTGGGCTCATCAGCGTTAGGGAAAAGTAAGTCAGAGGGAGGGACTGAGAGAGCGTGGGTGGTTCAGTGAGGAGAAGGACACAAAAAAAGGTGACGAGGAAAAGCAGAAGGTCTATGAGGAACAAAATTAGCAACTATGGAGATACTAGCAAAGGGACAGTAGCGTGGGTGGGCTCAGCAGAACAGCTGGGACGAGGCAGGGATGCAGGCAGGCCTATCTGGTGCATCCAGCTGGGCAGCTGGTAGCGTTGGGAAAGCTCCCACCTCACCTGGGAGGGTTTTCTAGAGGCGCTGAGGTTGCAGGAGCGCTTAGGTTGAGAGTGCTTTGGGATTTAAAGCTAATTTGAGTAAGTGACTTGACTGTGCTAAAATTTCCCGAGCTAAGACTGCAGGATTTCCCCATTGTGGCAAAATCTGTGCTCCACATCACAGGGAGCTGCCTCCCGGCTCTGGGCTCAGTGCACCCCCAGGTCAAGGCTGGAGGTTCAAAGCCAAAGTACGCGTACAGCTCAAAGCCCGGAGATTTCTTCAAGCCTGGCTTTTAACCAACAGGTTAAATTGGCAGAAATGCATATTTAGGAAACAGATCATAAAAGCAATACTGCTATAATTCGATATATCAAGCCTGAATGTTCAATTTCACTTTAAAGGGAAGTAAAGAAAAAAATGAAACCCTGTATGTGTGCAAGCTTAGGAAACTCTCGTACAAAGAAATGTAGTTTGAGTTCCAATTTTGAAGCATCTGCTGATTTCCCTGTCACTTGGGTTATTCTATCTGTGGTTTCTCCTACATTTTCCTTCCTGCCACATCTCCCCTTCATTTCATAACATACAATTTTTGGCTTCCTTGAGCTTTCGTTAATCACACCTTATTAAATGTGAACTTTCACAGTGGGACTTGAAGGTAGCTGTGACTAGATCGGGCAAAAAAAATTAACATATTCCTTGGTATTCATTCTTCACAACTTTGCTATGGAAGGGAAATTTTTTTTATGCCCGACTTTCCCTGCTTTCAAGTCCCAGCAGTGACTGCAGAGGAAAAGAAAGCTGATCAGGTTCATAAAGGAGCAGCCTGAGTTTTCCTGGAAGCTGAGATCCTTCAGTGGTATGAACAATTTTTTTTTTTCTGCTGGATTTCCTTCCACGCCGGTGCTGCTGGTAACGGTCTCCCATCTTCCCAGCCCTTTGCTCTCAGCCGGCATTTTCTTGCCAACCCTCCATCGTACTCTTCCTCTCCCTGTGCTTGCTGCTTTAAGAATTAACAACCCCCCCACACTTCTACAACTTAAAGGATAGGAGGGCTCTGGTGTGAAGTTTATTCCTGTTCTGGTCACGTGCCACGTTAGCTAAGTATGATAAATACGCTGGAGGAATCGGGCCAGTTCAGTAATAAGTTCCTAACAATCTGCTCTAGCAATAAGACATGCAAAGCAGGGCTCCACATTTCAGGCACCAAATACCAGCATTTTTATATGTGTAAAAATAGCATGAAATATAAAATAATGACCAATTGGCACTGTATCTGCCTGCATGGTTGCACCACTCTGGAACATTTAGTTGAATGACATAAAGATTATAATTTGACATTTCAAAAATAAAATAAAAAAAATCTGGCTGAAGGTACTAATGTTTGATTTTATTTTTTGCCTTCTGCAATCTAAGTTTGGTGATCGGTCTTCACTAATTCCAATCTTTGCACCATATGTTATGTCTGGATATCTCACGGTTGCATCATGCTTTGCTGAGTTTTGTCGTGTGGCATCATGCTGACAAGTATTTTTTGTCAGCTCTATTTTGGAATTAAGCTTTCAGTATGGCAGTTCTGGAAGGTGTTGAAGGCATTCCTGTGCTATTTGTGGCCTGGGATCAACCAGATGTGTTTAGGCTTGGCACTGGTTTTGAGTTTCAAACATTGGTTCGAAACTGTCTGAAATGCCAAAGGAAATACTGTTTTCTGCAGCTTAACACTACTTTAGCACTCAGCGAGTGGCTGACAACATTTTATTTAGAAACCCCTTATGCTTCTGTGGCAGATGTATATATTTGTATTTGCTCACGTGCTGGGGGAAAAAACGACTTTCGATCCCCGAGGGCTTCTTCCCCCTGGCAAGGACTAGAGAGGAGGACCCCCATGGTGGGTTGGTGGGGGTCCAGCCCAGGTCCTCCCACCAACAGCGAACCCTGGGTGGACTCAGTGAGGCCCAGCTCTCTCTTGCTGTTACTAGACCTGTAGCATGCGTTGGGCGCATCCCAAGGTGAACCGCGCCAGGCTCCCCTTGAGGTGCTGTAGGTGGGGAAGTGTTGGCCAGTGGCTGGCCTGGGG